>NC_084800.1:49305222-49612007 GCF_963169125.1 Humulus lupulus | reverse complement strand
TGGTCGATCCTCGAGAGTGGGAAACAGTCTTTGGGGCAGGCTTTATTTAGGTCTGTAAAATCCACGCACGTACGCCACTTGCCATTCGTCTTGGGCACGAGTACGAGATTGGAGACCCACGATGGATAAAACGCCACCCTGATGAACCCATTCTCCTTCAGCTTCTCGACTTCCTCTTTCAAAGCCTTTGATCTGTCTTTGTCGAGCAACCTTCTTTTTTGTTCACAGGTGGAAAGCTTTTGTCAATGTTCAGGACATGGTTGATGATTGCAGGATCTATCCCGACCATGACTTTATGCGACCAGGCAAAGACATCCTGACTCCTTCTTAAGAACTCCACCAGTGCTTGTTTTGTTGTTGTCTCTAAGTTTTTACCGACTTTCACAACTCTGGTCGGATTTTCCTCATCGGGTTGGACCTCTTCAAGGTCCTTGATGGGTCCCACTTCTTCTTCAAAATCCCCAAAGCTAGGATCTAAGTCTCTATCCTCACTTTGGGCAATGCCCTATTTGGTTTCCCAACACGCATCCTATCCCTGCGTCCGTTGGGAATTTCATGGCGAGGTGCCATATAGAAGTGACGGCTCGAAGATCAACTAGAATTGGTCTCCCTATCACAACATTGTACACTGAAGGATAATCAACTACTATAAAAGTAGTGGGTAATGTCCTATTAGCAGGCGCAGTGCCTGCTGTGACTGGGAGTCTAATTGACCTTACTGGGGCGAGCCCTTCTCCGGAAAAACCATAAATGGTTTGGTTGCATGGCTCCAGGTCCTTTACGGAAAATTTCATCCTTTCCATCGAGGACTTATATAGGATGTTGACCGAACTTCTTGTATCGACCAACACCCTTTTTGACCATCATATTCGCGATTTGTACATCCACGACCAGCGGATCGGAGTGTGGGAATCGCACATGTTGGGCGTCGTCTTCAGAGTAGGTGATCAGTTCCTCCTCTGTTCGAGCCTTTTTTGGTGCACGATCCTCGACACTCATCATCTCGATGTCCTGGTCGTGGCATAGGGTTTGAGCATATCGTTCCCTCACTTTCCCACTATCTCCTGCAAGATGTGGGCCTCCGCAGATGGTGAGTAGGGTACCTGCCACGGGAGCTGGCTGTAAAGGTGGTGAGCGTTGGTGTGCAGACGCCGACTCGTTGCCACCTTGAGCCATTCGCTGAGAACCTTCCGCGGCTCGTACATATCTCCTTAATTGTCCCTGTCTTATCAGGAACTCAATTTCGTCCTTCAGCTGGTTACACTCATTGGTGTCGTGCCCGTATTCGTTATGATAACGACAAAACTTTGTTAAATCTCTCTTGGAGATGTCTTTTCTTATTGGTGCGGGTCGCTTGTAGGGCACGCTCGAGCCAGTCACCTGGTAAACCTCGACTCAGCTTTCAACAAGGGCGGTGTAATTGATGAATTTCGGTTCGTACCAATTACCTTTGGGGCTCTTACTCTCGGAGGTCGAGGGTTTGTTGCTCGCCCTCTTTCCACCATTCTTACCATTGCCATTCCTGTTGCCATTGGGCTTAGACTCGTTGGCAGCTTTGGCGGGTTCTTCCTTGGGCCCCTTGTCTTTTGCTGGCGATTTTCCTTCGTTGGCAATCGCGTCTTCGAGCTTGATGTACCAATCAGCCCGATCTAAAAATTCCTGGGTACTTTTAACCCCATGTTTCCTGAGGCTACTCTAGAGGGGAGAATAGCGCTTAACCCCAGCGGTTAGGGCCATCATCTTGCCTTCATCGCCCACAGTCTTGGCTTCTGCTACGGCTCGCATGAAGCGCTGAACGTAATCCTTCAAAGACTCCCCCTCTTTCTGGCGTATCTCGACAAGTTGGTTCGCCTCGGTGGGGTGCACACGACCTGTGTAGAACTGTCCGTAAAACTCTTTCACGAACATCTCCCATGATACAATACTTGCAGGATGGAACTTAAAGAACCACTCCTGGGTGGCATCAGAAAGTGTCGTTGGGAAGATCCTGCAGCGAGCATCTTCAGAGACTTTCTGTGCGTCCATCTGTATCTCAAACTTATTAGCGTGAGATACCGGGTCTCCATACCAGTCGAAATTTGGCAAAGTCGGCATCTTGAACTTGCTGGGGGTTTCTGCCACAGCAATCCTTTGTACGAAAGGGGTGTCTCTCCTCCGATCGTACTCAATATATGATGTCCGCCCCCCGACCAGCTGCTACACAGCTTGGTTCAGGGCATCGATTTGAGCCTGAACAGCTTCCGGAATTGTTGGGGCCTCTGGTGCCGAGGGAATGTACTCATCGTGCCTTTCTCGGTGGTCGTTGAGTACATCCCTTAAGTCGCCGTCTCTTCGTCGCTACTCGCTGGCTCCGAGCCGGCTAAAGACATTATTTTGTCTGGGCTGCCCCCCAGCGTTATGTCATGCTTGCCGGTCTTCTCTAGGTGGGGGGCTCCTGCCTCCACCTCTTTCTTCGTTCCTCCGACCAGCATTTCCTCTGCCTGAGTCGACCCCATTGTAGTTGTGGCCATCTCTGAACCGTGACTGGCTATGATGCGACTGACTATTTCCTCTGTTGCCTCCTTGGGCTGGCATTTCCTGAGTGTTAGGGGAGGCATGCGTTGGTCGGTGGGTCCCCGTGCACATGCCGTGGGGGGCCCCTGACCGCAGAGCCTGTCTTTGAGTTCCTTCTGTTGGAAGAAGGACGTTGCCCCTGCTCGATGGATTCGGCTCTTCACCCCCTGGGCATCTAGGGCTGCGAGGTTGTTGCCCGACCCTATTCTGCCTCGGGCGCGGGGGATTACCTCGATCAGCCTGGGACGGAGGTTGCGTCTTAGGATCCCTAGGCGGGATATCATCCTGAGGCATAGGTGGCTGCTCCGGCCTCTGAGGGTTTGTTGGCTGGAGCAGAGGGCTAGGATTCAGACCCCTTTGAGGTGGCCCGCTTGGGGGTTGATCAGGCTGCGAGGCTGGCGCAGCTTGATTCCTAGCCAACTGGAGGGCTGGCTGCCATGGCATCCCTCTGCCGATGGTCCATCTCCGCCTGTCGCTCGCTTAGCTCTTGGCGATGGCGCTCTATCTCCCTCTGCTGCGACGCCATTATCTCGGCAGCATTCTCCTGGTTGGCCCTTAGATTGGCCAACTCATCTTGCAACACCCCCAGTGTTGTCTTCAGGGTCTCAGAGTCCAACTCCTCCTCATCAAATTCCAAATGTGGTTCGTCTTCAGCCACATTTGGGGGAGGAGGCTGGGATGGTGCAGGGGCAGCCTGTCCAGTCTTCTTGGTAGTTTTTGCCATTAGATCAACTCTCAATGAAAGCACCAGAATGTTGACCCTGATTTCGGTCAACGACACAGAGTCTAGAAAACGACAGAAAAATAATATTGAGTTTGAGAAAATGATCTAATGGAAAATAAAGAACACAGAGAATTATAGTGGTTCGGCCCCAGTGATTGGTAATAACCTACGTCCACTTGATACTATTATTGGTATTGAGCTCCAAAGGTGTGATCAAAGAATTAGGGTTCCTGAGTTTCACAGACCTTAGAAGAAAAAAACAATACAAACGATGGATAATAGTACTCTAATTCGGAAAAAGAGAAAAGGACCCCTTCCTTGAGCTATTTCTTATGTATTTATAGGCTCAAGAAGGATTACATGAATTGAATAATAATGTCTTTCCTTAATAAAATGATCTTCAGGTCATAATAAAGAGATATTCTCGGATATCATTACAACTGTACAGATCTTTACATAAATGCACGGAGTATACGACCAGTCTGATCGTATATAAAACTTGAACTTTGCATGCAGAAATATTTCTGGTCGATAGGCGAGCAATATCTCTGCCACGTGTTCGGCCACGTCATCAACAGCGGTTTTATGGATAAACAATAAGGTCCAAAAAATAATTTGTCAAAACACAGGGTCCAAACAGGTAATGAGACAAAATAAATGGTTCAAAAAAATATAAACTCATTTTTAATTTATCTTTTAATAATAAAATATTAATTATTTTGTATATTTTTAACAAGCATTAATCACTATGTTGATTTTTTTTAACTAATTTGTACATTGTGTATTGAAATTCGAATGTAAAAAAGTAAGCAAAATATAATATTAATACATATTTTAAGTCAAATTTGACAGAAAATATATACTATCCAATGGTCTTATGTTCAACACGTCGTTCTTGGTGTGTTAAAAATGACATATTCCAAATTTCTTAATTCACAAACACACGATCAGTATTATTATTATTATTATTATTATTATTATTATTATTATGGGTAAAGCTTAATCTTTCATTATATATTTATCTTGCGTGTGAGATGCATGCGCATGTTAAGGATAAAATTAAAATAATAATAATACAAGAGAAAGTGTTTCAAATTATAACGCATCATCGATAATGACTTATACCTGCTTGAATATGTTATCAAATTACGTAAGTCGTCGTCCTTCTCATCAATATATTATATATAAATATATATTTATATATATATATATATATATATATATATATAGTCCTAAACCCTATAACAATATATCAAATGTCTAATGTCTAATGTCAAATGTGTAAATCCGTGGAAATCGTTTGATGCTTGAATATTGTTTATTAATTTTAATTAACAATATATCAAATGTCTAATTCCGTGGAAATTAAAAGGAGTGGAATTCATAACCAAAAGCCAAATACTGTATAAAAGTATAAGTGCCCTTTTTTTATTAATATTAATTAAATAATGACCTTATTTTTATAATATAGAGAAAAATACTCATTTTTAAATTTGAATACGTTTCTCATTCTTATCTTGCCTTATATATTTTCTTTATTATTGAACTAGAAAATAGGACCGCAATTGTTAAGAATTTTTTTTAAAATTATCAAGTCTAAATAATTTTTATATTTTATTTAATGATATTTGACAATAAAATAATAATAAGTCTAAAATTACAAATGTGATTACTCTCTCCAATACTTCTATGAAATATAAAAAATTATTATATCAAAATAGTAATAAGTTCGATACTTTTGTGATGCAATCGTAAAAATTTGATTTTTGGTCAAAACAATATTTTTTTTGATGCAATTTCGATAATCGTATACTGAAATTTGACGAAAACTTTGAAGGTTCATATATTTTTACTCAAATGTTCATTTCAATTTTTTTTTTAATTTTTTTTTAGATTTACAAGATTAAATCATGTAAAATCTTAAAATTTTTATGTAGAACATATAAATTTGATAAAAAAAAAATGAATGAAGAGAAAGATTCGAAGGGGTGCTTCAATGGTGATGAAAGGTGGCGACGCTAATGGGAGAGGACGGTGGTAATGTCGTCGACATTATGGGGAGGTAGTGCTCTGCCGCCGTGGGGAGGTTGTGGTAGCCGTGAGTGATGGAGAAGGGAGAGATAGAGATAGAGAAATGTGTGTGATGTTGAATCTGATATTTTTAAGCATATTTTTAAATGAAAGAGATATTTTTATCCAAAATATAGTAGGGGACACATTATTAGTGGGAGAAATCTTTATATTGACATATTTAAAATTTTCACTATATTATTAGATGGGAACCTGTCCCTAATCACCAGTTGTATCCGTCGGTGCATTCATATACCTAAATTTTCTGTATAACTTTGATAAAATAGATATTCAACCTAATTCGGATACAAATTTGTGTCTTTTTCACAAATGTGTATCAGTTATGTGTTATTATGTTATTTCTATTTAAAATACATTTTTTCCTCTTTTAAATAGTACAAATTTAGAAAGAACAAATAATATCGCTGTTTTAAATTATCATGCTCTCATTGATTTTAATATTTTTAACCATTATTGATTTAGTTTTAACCATAGTTTTGTGGTATATTCTGAAATTCCGTTTTTATAAGATTACCAACTTAATTATTCAAATAAAATAATTAATTGTTGAACTGTTACAGAAATGTTTAAATCGACACAAAGATTGTTTGAACATAAACCAGATATGTTTAAACAGTTTGTGACCAGAAGATAAAAACGAACATAAAGTAAAGAACACACAGAATTTTACGTGGTATTAGCAATCTTTGCATATTGCTACTAGTCCACGAGGTCACGCCCAGAGAATGAAATTTATTAGAAGAATATCTAAATGATTACAAAACCAAATTGACTTATACAAATAAAGACTCCCTATTGAATTTGTCGCAACTGTTGTAATCTAAACTCTTAATCAAATTTCTGAAGTGCTAAGATCTTGAACTCCCTTCAAATCATAACACTTGCACTTTTCCTCCTGAAAAGTGACTCACGAACAAGACTTCTCCCGAAGCTTGATGACCAATGTCCAAGTGTGTTCAACCTGCATAATTAATACAAAGAAAACAATACAGAAGTACACTGTAATAAACCACTAAGAACTTGCTGGACTCAAGTTCTTCACATAATAAAAATTCTCTCTAAAAACTTGAAAAATATTTGGAAAATAATACACCAAGAGAGATGATAAAAAACCAGCGACCTAAGGATGATTACATACTTTTTAGAATCCCTTTAGGTCGTGGAAAGCAAATCAGAAACCAATCAGCCAATAAATGGAAAATCTTCCAAAACAGGAAAGTCAGAATCTGTTCAAACAGACTGGCAATCCGTTCAAACAGATTCATTGAACCTGGACAGATTTTAAACCCAGTTTCCCTAAATAAATAAGGAAACAATATATTATTTATCACTGCAAGCTGTACACGATTTCTGGACAAACAAATCAGATCAAAAAATAAAATAAATACAAATAATTTCCATTTCAAGAAAATATATTCTTTTATAGGAAATTATATATTTATTTTATTAACATGTATATAATAATCTGATTATAGAAAGACACATTTCAACAAAACACGAAACTACCCATTTTCTAAATTTCTCCTTTAATTAATTTTGTCAATATTGTCAAATATGTCAATAAAAGATTTTACATATTCCACAAATTATGCTTAGTTTGGGTCCTTCTTCAATCATCTATTGGTTGTGCACAAAAGACTTGACGCACATTAGAAAAATATTTTTGCATGGTGATTTATGAAAGATAAGATAAATGGGGAATTCTCTTATATGACTTTCATTTTAAGCCCTATTAGTGAGACTCTCAGTGTTCTCGACCTGTGAATAATTTTCGGCGTGGTTTTTTTTTATGACCGTGTATATTGTAGCTATTTAGAGAATTATGCAAATTTTCAGAAAATTCTGAATAATTTACAGTACCGAAAACTAAGTTCAAGCATATTGTTGCACGCGTAACTAATTTTTTTATGTGCGTAGAAAGTAACATGTTTGAACCTAGTTTTCGGTACTGTAAACTATTCGAAATTTTCTGAAAATTTGCAGGATGCTCTAAATAGCTACAATATACACGGTCATAAAAAAAATCGCGCCGAAAACTGTTCATGGGTCGAGAAACACTAAGAGCCCCACTAATAGGGCTTAAAGTGAAGTCCCAATAAAAAAATTGTCCAAATATATATTTTGGGTTTATTTTTATTATTAATCAGCTCATTTTCATATTGATATTGTTGTAGATAGAGAAATGACTTGAAAACTTTAACTAGTCGTGTACGTATTGTTGGGTTGACAAATCGAGTAATGATAGACACATTATTTTTTAAAACTATGATGTGTGATTTCACACAAATAAAAATATGAGGGTCCACTTAAAAACATTACCCCTTTGGTGGATTTGAGGAAATATAGATGAAAGTACGTAGAAGAAAGCTATCCATTCATATATTATTTTTGTTTGGTAAGGAGAAAGGAAACCAAAAGAAGGATATAGCTATAAATTGTGAATCCCTACGGCTCACAAAAAAACTTAAATATTTATTTTTTAATATTTTAAATTGTAAAAAAAATATTTTTTTCTTTCCTTCCTATTACACCAAACAAGTATTGGATCTCATTTATATAAGTATATATACATGTTCCCTATAAATATATATTCAAAACAATATACATAGTAGAAAGCATAAAAACATACAAGCATGTGAATATTACAGACACACGTATATACAATTATAAAATCATTAGAGTACTTACGAAATGTGCAGTGAAACAATGACTACACCTTTTGGTTTTCCTAACATTTTGTCCTTGTTGAATGCTAGGTATTGCAAATAATCAAAACCACTTTGAAACAAGACCACAATCTTCCAAGTCTTTTTCTAAAACAACCTAGTGTTTGTGTGAGTAAGTCTCAACACATGATAAGAGAATTTATAGAGAGAAAACTAAAAGAGAGTGGGCAGCTAGGTATAAAATATTAATAGTGATTTTTTACCTTGTCAAATTCATCTAACATAATATATTCCATAACATTATATATATGCTAGGACATAAAATAGGTTTTAGATTCCCATTTTATTTTAATTATTTAATAATTATAATTAATTAAATACTTGTCAAAATTAACCAATTATAACTTTGACCTTTATTTAATTCATTTTATTCATATTAATACAAATTTATCAATATTAACAAAATTGTCTCAATTGGCTATAATACTCTCTTTTTGAGACTTTGCAATAAAATTCTCAAAGCTTCTTCTATTTCTTTTCTAACAAAATATCAATAAATAATTTAACATTATTTATTTTCATTAAACTAGTCAATATGATATTTTTATAATTAATAATTAAATTAACTATTCAAGACTACTAGGTTCATTTTGACAAGAGATTACATAGGGACCATAGATCCATGAACTGAAACTTCAATAAGTTACCGTGAGTTTATTTATAACAAATAATCTCACTAGCTTATTAATTCATCGTGACTCCACTATAGACTCAGAATTGCACTCTTGAATTCATAGAACACTTTACACTAAATGTAAATACATTATCCATTGTTATAACCATAACCATCATTCAATCTTTTATAGATGATCTACTAATGAGACAGATGTAAATTACTGTTTTACCCCTCATTGGTATTGTAACGCCCTGGATAGCCAAGATCGTTACACTGTGTATTTATAAAGGTGCATGACTTGCTAATCAAGTCACTTAGTTAAAAACGTGTCTCTGAACTCATTAATGAGCTAGGGTCAAAAGATTTTGGTCACAAAAGATACATATCATATAATTAAACATTTTGTACAAGGGATCCCAAAAGAAACAGTGCTTGGAAATCAGTTTACAAAATTTCAAGGTATAAACAACCGCTAGCCACTCTAAGGGAAAAACAGACATTTACGGTCCTCCTATTCCTGTCTCCTCTTCAACCATGGCGGCTGAGCAGCTGGTCATGTACATTCCACCTTTAGAGCTCTCCGAGTCAGGGCCTATCAAGCTTACCCTTGCCTTTACCTGCACCACGTAGCACCCGTGAGCCAAGGCCTAGCAAGAAAACATATCATCATACCACAAACAACGATAACAATTAAATAGCTCTTTAAGCATGTTCATACACTAAGCAATCCACATTAATCACATAGTCCATAAACATAACCAGAGAATCTACAAATCAATACTCAGCTACTCAGCATGACAAATTCATCAATCAACAATGATAACCAAAGCACAGGCTAATCAAGGTCGACGCCCATAGGTCGCACCCTCTGTTTACCCCACTGACTCTGGTTCGCTTAAACCGAGCTCAGTGAATATTAAGCTGTCCTCAGCTACCAGTGGCTGAGCCGCGCCTTGTGTGCCAATAAGAACTTCGGCTCTCTTAGGCCGTTTTTTCGTTATTCACATGGCATAATACCATCCTTCAAAAAGCATACAAGACAGGGAACCCTTAGTCCCATTATAAATTCACAACCGGGTGCAGTTTTCTTACCTTTAATTTCCAAGTGTACTGATTACGGGGGATGCCTCTTGAGCACGATCCGTTTCCCGAGCCCTAGCTTATACCTAGTCACAACCAAGATAAGGGATACCATTAATAATTTGTAAAAAGGTTTCTAGATAAGGTTCTAGCCTCTGGAACATCGAATTCCACCAAACACGGTAGTAGAATCGATCCCGAGCACCCTAGATTATGTTCCCGCGCTTGAAAACCCCAAAAGGCCACAAATGTCCTCAGTTCCTGGTTAGTTTCCTTAGCTTCTACTGAGTTAATCCTCCAAAATCTCTACTCAATTCACTAAGTTCAAGCCAAGTTCCCTTAGTTTTCTGTAGTTTCCTTGAGAGTGAGAGAGAGATATGGGTCGGTTCTTGGTGTTTCTACCACTTTCTAAATTTTACTTAGTCTATCCTTGAGCAATTAAGTCAATCCCGAGGCTCGGGGTACCGGAAACGTCCCCGAGGGCAAAATGGTAAAATTCCCCATTATTCCCACCTAAGCTTCCTAACCTCAAATATATCTTCAATTATTTATTTCCATAACCCGATAACCCAAATAACCATCTAATACCCGAAATACCCCTTGACTTGCCCCAAGTCAAGTATTAGGTCCCGTTGTGACTTTCCCGCTAACTAACTCCCTAAGATCACCTCAAGTCACATGATGCATATTTACCCACATAATAATGTGGTCCTCACAATAATAACATATAATCACATTTACGCCCTCAACGGGATAAAATTACAAATATATCCCTTTAAGCTAAACGAGGCCTACATGCATACTAATACTCGTAGACATGCATTTCACATATACATTCATATAACCATACAAGCATGCTTATCACAGAATCATGCATTAAACTACTTAATTCACACATAAACCAATCGTTCCCTCCCGGCACACTAATCAAGGTCCTTAAGCCTCATTAGTGATTTTGGGTCGTTACAGGTATTTTATCCTTAACTCCCACTAAGTTCCTTGTAAATGATATTTCCGTAAACTTAATTACATAAATGAGTACACTTTCAGTTAACACTTGAACCAAGCTATAAGAAAATCATTGTTTCACTTCTCAAACAGAAGCTATAGATTTCATGTCTATGATAAATACTCCCACTCAATTATACTACAAAATCTCCAATATGTAAGTATGAGCTAGTCTGTAGGGTAAGCTGGTAATGAACAAATCAAAAGACTTGAATAATACAATTAGCAGAATATTAATCACTCAGAATTAAGATTGAATTGACCTATGGTCAACGTTGTGATATGATTAGATTAGATTAGATAATAACGATACTTACTTATCTTATCAATAATCAATATCAGTCCAGTCCAATGCAACATTATACATCTGATCTAATCTACTTGGTCGATGCTTTGGATAAGACATCACACCCCAAATGTGTAAGTAGATCATGTTGTAGATTACCAGATCAGTGAAAATCCAGTGCACTGACTGTAACGTCCTCCTAATCCAGGACTGTTACACTGTGTAATTTAAATAGTGCTTAACTCGCTAAACGTGGACTTAAACCATGTAATTAAAACTAACCATAGGTTTAGGAACTAAAAATTTCGCTCAAAAGTCAACCATTTCATTAAAAGAGTTTGACTTCAATACATGGGATCCCAATATAGTTTAAAACGGTTACAACCCAAAAACGTATACAAAAGCCGACCTAGGCGGCAAAATTAAGGTCCAACCCTAGTTCTAACTGATAATCTCGGTCATGGCGAACAAGTAGGCCGCAAATGTACACTCAGCCCCTGAAGCTCTCCAACTCATTGCTGGTCCAACTTTTCCTTTCCTTTACCTGCACCATTTAGCACCCGTGAACTGAGGCTCAGCAAGAAAACATAATCCTGCTTATAAGCAGTACATTATCAGATCACAGATTCATAATTAGCATGCCTAGTAGTAATAACCCTACTCATGCATGCAATCAAACAAGTTATGTGACTATAGAGTCACACCAGAGCCTATTGCCCAATTTATCTCATAATCAGCCTTAGAGCTGGCCCAGCAGGTATGGCGCTTAACATTTCAGATGACCCTAAGGGCGTTCAAGGGTATATCTCACTTCGGGGTTGTCTTAACCCTATCTCCAAGTGTTTAGCACGCTATTGCCACCCTATACTCCTAAGTCGAGCCTTTAAACCCTCGACTTATAAGCTGAGTCTCTTAACCTTCGACTGATAAGTCGAGTCTTTTAAATAGATATGTCCTTGACTATTAAGCCAAGCTCTTCATCAGATAACACAGATGAATCCCCAACTTATAAGTAAGCACAACACATTTATCATGTTTAATAAAATAGTATCAGCATACTAATAATCCTGTACTATAACCAGTGCCCCCCCAGTTATGGCCGCGGCGCAACAAGTCAGAGGGCCCCAAGCCCAAAACCACAGTGCATGCGCCGTGGCTCAATCCGCCTGGTGCCTCGGTGACAAGGCAGTTCGAGGCACCTGCTTGTCCCTCCAAGTTCCTAAGGGTCGCAGCGCCCAAGAACAGAGCCGCGGCGCAACATAGCGAACTCAGAAAACCAACGATTTTAAGAATCTCCAATCCTCCAAAAACCCTTCCAAAACATGTTTTTCACCTGTTTTGACCATAATAATGGTCCCAACATCTCATAATCATCAAAACCTATCTTAAAACTCAATCCAAACCTCATTAAACCCAAAATTCAATCAAGCTCTAAAAACACTTAAAAACAGAAACTCAAACTCAAGAACTCGAATTACCTCTGTTAAATGTGTTTCCCTAGCTGATTCCTAAGCTTCCAAAACTTCCAACTTGCCCTTAATCCTCCTAAAGCTCAAGAGTTAACAAAGAAACTCACTTGGAGAGATAAAGAGAACGAGAGAGAGAGAGAGAGAGAGAGAGAGAGAGAGAGAGTAATATGTTGCTCTATTTTTCCCTTGCTTCCTGAGGTAATAACCTCAACTGTATACTAGAATAAGGTTCCAAAAGACCAAAAATACTCTCAAGGCAACTCTCACATCTCAACGCCCCTCGAGGGCGAAAACTTCAATTACACTCCCATCTCACATAATAATTGAAATTCCCAATTAATTATGCTAAACCTGGAATATTACTAACTCTCCCAAAATATGACTCGTACTCTCGTGTGTCCCGATAACTCATCGAATTACCGAAATACCCCTTAGCTCACCCTGAGTTGGGTATAAATTTCCTGTTATGACTAAATCGCTATCTTGCTCGAAAGGACTGACTCCTGTCGAATATTCCAAATATATTCACATAATAATGTGGTCTCTCATGCATATTATCATATAATTACAATTAGGCCCTCCACAAGTCAAAATTATAAATATGCCCCTTTAAATAAAAGCATGTTTTTTTCGCACATTTAATACACCTAAACATACATAATCAACTATATAATAATATAACCCATGCAATTCACATAATCACATCAATATCCAATTAATTCACATAATATTCCATTATTGCCCTCCCGGTCCCCTAACCAAGGCACTAAGCCTTATTAGGAATTTTGGGACGTAACAGTGACCTAGTCACTATAATCCTAATTATTTATATGTTCGGGATTTTATAAATGTTTGTATTATTCCAATAATCATGTAATAAAACAAGCAAGCAATACAGTTGTCAAACTAAATAATTTTTACTTTTTTTATTGACAATATAAAATTGTGTTATATGTCTGACATAGTTTTATAAGGGCATAAAATCCAACAACAAGTTTGTAATGACCCAACTACTCTAGACTTTGGACCATTAATGAAAACTACACATAGACCCTAATCCTTAATAGAACTTACAAGTGAAAATATCATAACTTTCTTAAAAACTTGTAAAAATAAAGGTTAAACTTACATAAAATTTAAGTTAGGATATGGGATCCCATTGTTTTAAAATCAAAACATAACATAATTGTAATTAAAAGAGATTACATAAATAAGTGCGGAAAAATACACATAAAAACATAAGTAAAGACTTCATCCTCGAATCGAAACTCTCGGCTCTTTGAATCCATTTCGCCTCAATACACATGCCCAAAACTACCAAGAACCTTTCCCGCCACTTAAGCTATTTTCCTGCACATATAAACAAAAAGGAGTGAGCCTAATGCCCAGCAAGGAAAATCAACACATAAACCATATACATAAATTTCATAAAGAAACATAAAGAAACATAAAACATATCATAACACTTATGTCACATACATACTATAATGGCCATTATTACTTGGGGTCCCATAAACTATACAAGTCATATGCCCATTAGATTAGTGGGGCTTGCTAGCTAAGCAAGTCATATGCCCATAATCTATTTGGGGCTTGTTAGTTGTATAGGTCATATGCCCAAGTCTACAAACATACTTAGCATAGCATATTACATAACATAAAATCATAAGATAACATATAAAATCATATAACACATAAATCCTATCCTATTTTCCTTACCAAATTACCGGGATATGAGAACAAATTTTGGGACTTTGGAACACTCCTAAAAACCATAAATGGGAGAGTGAGTATACTAAAGAGAATGAGATGAAAAGAATGGAAGAACTTATACCATTAAGAATATACTTACCAAAAACTTATGTGCAAGTTCTTAGATTTCCTAACCAAGAATAAGGAATAAGGCTAGAATACTGAGTAGAAGACTACAAGAACATAAAGAAAATAATACCAAATGAACTAGAGTGTGGAGTACCTTGAATGCTTCTATAGCCAATCTAAACCTTGAACCGAAATGCTATAAAACCTTACGTCCCAAGTGTTTGGTAAGCTTATAATTCCCAACCCAAGTGTTTACGCTCTCACACTAACCTAACAACTTGCAGCCTCTGAACTTAGCTTAATAGATGAATAAATGGCTGGGTACTAGGTTCTATTTACAGAGTTTAGGAATGAAAAGATCTTCATTTAACTTGAATGAAAATAATGGCTTTTTAAGTGAAAAATATTTGAATTATCGTTCAGCAGAGGCTGAAGACTCGTTCAGAAAGATGCTGGACTTATCAATAGGTTGAAGATTTGAATGGAGAATATTTTCAAAAAGTTTCAAAATGCGCTGAAGGAGGCGATATATCGCCCCTTGTAGGAGATATATCGCCTGGACCAGTATGCCCGAGGCAATCGTGCGACGTTTTTTTTTTCGTGCTGCGATATATCCCCCCCTATAGCTGCGATATATCGGCATACGCTGAATATTTAAACACGAAATTACACATTTTTAGCTTAATTTGAATTGAGTAAACAGCCTTGACTAAGATCTCTAACGTTTTCAAAGCTACTGACTGACCCTAGGATATTCAAATTTTAACCTTAATAAATTTAATCCTCAAAATACTTAATCATTATTAAACATACACATGACATGTGCTATTATCTTATTGGGTCTTATCTAAACCTTATAATATAATAAATATTACCCTCAATATCAGTCATATTAATCAAACCTTAGGTTAAAATTAATATTCCTAGACTATAGGTTAAACTTAGAAAATCTACAAGTGTTACTATGAGTGTCCAAATAAATCCCGGTCTGAACCAATAAATCCACAGTCATAACAATAATACTACTATTACTATTATACTACTATCTAACTAGCAAAGTAAAGTTCTTGGATTCTACAAAGTTTAAAGGATTGTCACTCTCCTCTTCTTTCCTCTTTCTCTCCATCAATCAAAGTTAATCCATCCTTCCTTCTTCCCATCCTTCCTACTAAACATAGTGTACATGACTGATAATATTGACACATGATATATATATAGGACAATTCTTCTATAGGGGCTTCACTTTAAGCCCTACCAGTGGGGTTCTCAGTGTTTCTTAGCATGTGAACAGTTTTCGACGCGATTTTTTTTATGACCGTGTATATTGTAGTTATTTAGAGTATTTTGCAAATTTTCAGAAAATTCCAAATAGTTTACAGTACCGAAAACTAGGTTCAAACTTGTTGTTTTCCACGCACATAAAAAAAATTAGTCATGCGTGCAACAACATGTTTGAACTTACTTTTCGGTACTCTAAATTATTCAGAATTTTTTGAAAATGTGCAGAATGCTCTAAATAGCTACAATATACACGGTCATAAAAAAAACCCTGCCAAAAACTATTCACGGTTCGAGAACACTAAGAGCCCCACCGGTAGGGCTTAAAGCGAAGCCCCTATAGAAGAATCCCCCTATATATATATGCATGGTGATTGATAAATGTGTATGGCTTTCAGTACTCTCATTTTCTTATATAATATTTATATATATATAAAGATGTATGGTTCGTATGTTATTTTCAAATATCTATTATTTTATATAGTATGTGTAATATCCCAAATTTCCTAATGTGGCTTAGTGCCTGTATTAGGGAGCCGGGAGGAAATAATTGAGCAATTATGTGAATTATATTATAATATAATTATGCTTGCATGTTAGAAATATTAAGTATGTGTATGTGGGCCAGTTTCTTATAAGAAGGGTATTCTAGTAATTTGACCCATTCGGGGTATAAATGCAAATATGTGTTTGTGTGATTGAGAGTACATTATTATGTGGATATACATGGGTTACTCGACGCGAGGCGATCCTGAAGAGCAAGTTAGCGAAAAAGTCACGACAGGGTTTTATACCCAGCTCGGGGTGAGCTTGGGGGTATTTTAGTAATTTAGTATATTACTGAAAATTAGTGGGTAATGAGAAATTACTGGTAATCATGTAGGAGTATTGGAAATAACGAGAATCAAAGGATGTAAATTGTGGATAGCGGGGTTGGGGCAAAGGAAAAAATTGCCTTTGAGAACATTTGATGAATAGGCTAAGAGCAAGGGTTAATTTAGTCATTTCTGTCCAAGTTTTTGGACGCAATTGGCTGGGAACTCCTTAGATGATTTAGGAACCTAAAGGAAGAAAAGAAATTCTCAGCAGCTCTTATTTTCCCTCTCACATTCTGTTCTTCACCCTTGGAGCTTTGGTGGGTTGAGTCAAATTGGACGAGAATTAGCTTGAAAGGGAGGCTTGAAACCGGGGATTTGTTGGGAGCTGATTAAACCTTGGGTCATATTGTTGAGGGCTACGCTAAAGGCTCAAATTGGGGATCGTACTCAAAGGGCGTCGCTAGTAACTTGCATTCGGATCGAAGGTAAGAAAATTACACCCATTACGTGGATGTGTAATTAGAGTTTAGTCAATGATGAACATAGACATGATTGAGGCTTAGGCACTTGCTGACTTCATAGCCGAATACACTGGTATATCTGACGAAGAGGTGATAACCCCAGCTCGAGGGCTGTGGAAACTCTACGTCGATGGGTCGTCAAATTGGAATGGCTCGAGGTCAGGGATTGTAACGACCCAAAATAAACTAATTAATTTAGTAAATAATCCATATTTAAGTAAATTACTATATTAAAAAATTTATTTCAGAAAAACAAAACATTTATCAAAACTCACTTGAAACAACATGAATTAAATACCCTTTTACAAAACATGCAACTTGAGATCTTGTTATTTTAAAATAAACTATCTCTTACATGCATATCGTAGATAAAAATACAAATGATTAAAACTCAACAGAAAACCATGTATTGAAGACTTTTAAAATCATGCATAAGTAGCATCCCCTCTGACCCCCAGGTCAACTGTTCACGACATGCACACATATGATCGAGCCAGCTCCAACTCATCGCCTCATCAATTACGCTTATGCCTTTACCTGCTACACAGAGTACCCATGAGCTAGTCTCTAAGTAACTTATGGAGGCATCAGTTAAGCTTTAGGACAAAAGCCTAGTTTGATATGAGTGATCGAAAGTGTTTAGGAAAAGCTATGCATGCACTAAAGGGAGAAACATTTGACTCATACTTTGATAGCAACATTAATAGTTGAAGATTTTGGTTTAAGGCTTGTGAAAGTGTGAAATTCAGCTTTTTTGATTCAAAATAAAATCTCGAGAGTTTTTTCCATTTTTAAGATTTGGCAAAGCAAAGTTTATCCTCTCTTGTTGTGTCTTATTTTTGTTGTCTTCCATTTTTCTTTTGTTGTTCAATTTTTGTTGCCTTTTGTGTCTTTTGAGTTTCCTTTTTAGATTCATCACTCGAGGGCGAGCAATGTCATAAGTTTGGGTGTGTGATAACTCTTTAATAAAAAGTGATTTTGTTGCTTTTAAACTTATAAATGTAAAATTGATTAGTACCTTTTCGTTATTATTTTTAGTTAATTTCTTGTCATTTTCGTGTTGTTGTGAGTTTATTGTGTCTTTTGAGTTTTTCAGAGTTGAAAGTAGAAAAATAATGACTTTATGCATGTATTATCAAAAGAAAAAAAAATGAAAAGTGAATTGGCTCTAAGTTGTTTCAATTATGATGAAATGTCAGATTTTGCTATAGCAAATGAAATTGTGCTGGAGCATTTTCATATTCAAAGAGGGAAATTCTGTTGGAAACTGGTCTACCATGTGCGTAGCAGAAAGCACGGGGTGTTGGGCCCAGAGATTTAAAAAAACTTATTTAAACAAACTTTAAATAATTGGATCCATTAACATGCAATACATTAATCATAGAGAAATAAAAGATGAGGATTTACCAGTTGGAGAACTATTAAGAATCCTCACTAACTTTTTTGTATCTCTAACGAACATCCAATCCAAAGCAGTTCTTCAATACATTAATCATAGAGAAATAAAAGATGAGGATTTACCAGTTGGAGAACTATTAAGAATCCTCACTAACTTTTTTGTATCTCTAACGAACATCCAATCCAAAGCAGTTCTTCAAAATACTCAGACCAAGATCTTCCAAGATGTATCTCTACACCTCAAGAAGTGTGTGGGCACGTAGAGTAATGCTAGGGAAAAATTTATGATTCACAAGATATTCTCAACACATGAGATCTTGGAATATTAGGTTTGAGACCGTTTACATGGATAGAGAATATAATACTTAATGTCTTTAAGGCCATTTTGGTCTTTTACCACCACAATTCACCATTTCTTTAAATAATTCCCAACTATCTCCAAATAATATTCCCATTACCCAAAATTCCCGGTCATGTGCTAATTTACCAAATTACCCATAGGCTCGCCCCGAGCTTGGTATTTGACCCCGTTATGACCAAACCGCTACTTTGCTCGCTAGGATCGTCTCGTGTTGAATAATCCAAGCATATCCACTTAATAATGTGGTCTCATCATATATCACAAACATATAACCAGATATTTAAATATACCCTTAACGGGCAAAATTACGGAAATGTCATTCTAATAAGAAATGACCCACACGCATATTTAATACACTTAACACATGCAATATTAGTCATACAATAGTATAACTCACATATTCATGCATATTATCACATAATAATACCATAAACAACTTATTGCCCTCCTGGCCCCCTAATCAAGACATTAAGTCATATTAGGGAATTTGGGACATTACAATAATAATGGTAAATTGTACATGATTTGGAGTGTTTAGAGTGTTTTCTTATCAGTATAAATAAACAGGAAGCATGTTAGTTACTGAATTTGTGTATGTTTTGAATTAGGGTTTCTAGATTAGAGTTTCTATGTTAGGAAACCCTAGTTATCTTTTTTGAGTATTTTATGAGTTGTCGCTGTATTGTTGACTGTCTAGGGTCGTAATCTCAACAAAGAAACTCAGCAAAGAGTTTTAGGGAGAACAAGGGGATCCACATTAATTGAGGTAAGAAGAGTGTACATCTACGCACATGGTGTATGTTTAAGCATACAACCTCGTTTATGGTTTGTTATATTATGCACTTATGTTCTGTGGTTGGTTATTTTGTGATAGTGATGTTAGCATGAGAATAGTGCTAGAATGACTAAATAGTTAACATGCTTGAATGATAGAATATAGGCGTGTTCTATGTAACTGTTGCTTGTGTGAGCACAACGCTTGCAAGTATTATCATGGGTGAGTTCAATTCATGGTAATGAGATGCCCCATGGGAATGCCAAGTGTGAGTATAGCACAAGGCAAGGAAAATTACATTTCATGTCTGATCAACATGGATGTGAGTTGATTATCGTATGTGAGTACAATGTGCGATATGAGACTGATGTATGTGTGTGAGTACAACATGCATTGGATGTTTACTATGGAATTGTGTTTATATCACATGTGGTTAATTATAAAGATATTATTTATTCTTATGTTATCTGGTTTAGGGAGTTATGTCATACATGGCTCTTCTTACTATGCGTTAGTTCACTGGTGTTGTGTGTGCAGGTAAAGGCAAGGCAAAGCAGTGAGTGGTGCCGGCTTGAGGCATGTATCTTACTTGTTAGCGGTGGACGATGTTTTATAGTTTTAAAATGTTTTAGTTTTGGTTATGGATTTGAAATGATTTATTAATGTTGTTATTGTTTTTAGTTAAGTGTTATACATTTTATTTTAAATAATGAGATCTCATGCCTAGTTTTATTTCAATAATTAAGTTTTTCTGTTGATGTCCTACTACATCAGTAACCCGAATCAAGATTACATGTATTCAGAATACTAGTAAACCGTACTTATAATATTTAATCCAAAGATTCCATATAACTTTATTTTACTGCATGCGAATTGTTTAAATTTGTTCCCTACAATCTTAATCCTCACGTACCAATACAAGATTGTAGTCACAATAACGAATTTGAGAATTTTTTGATATTCATATAATATTATTCTAATAATAATAATAAACAAACAATATATGCAAAAAATTATTTCAATTATTTATTTCATAAAACATTGTTAAAAATATATGCTTTAAAGGGCATTAATCCCAACACGCACTTGTGCAATGAACGACATACATTTGACTTCCTATTACACTTGCTTATTCCAATTGAGGCACCGTTTTTCCCTCATTCTTTTCAAACTTCATGTTTGAATCCCAACATATGCGTATTTGATTTTGAGATGACTAAATTTGTCGAGCACTTTCTCAACATATTCGGTTTGACTCGCACAAAACCCCCACTATTTCTTCTAACTTTGATACCTAGAACGGTATCCACCTCTCCAAGGTCATTCATTTTTAAGTTAGAAGATATAAACCTCTTTGTTTCTATTAATCCTCTCATGTCCTTACTCAAAATCAACATATCATCTACATATAGACACATTAATATGGCATAGTCATCACAAGTCTTAGAGTAAAAATACTTGTCTGCATTGTTGTGTCTTAATCCATTAGAAACAATGACTTTATCAAACTTCTCATGCCATTGTTTTGGAGCTTGTTTCAAACCATATAATGATTTGACAAGTCTACACACTTCATGTTCATTTCCTTGAAGAACACAACCCTCTAGTTGTTCCATATAGACCCCCTCCTCGAGATCACCATTTAGGAATGTCATTTTGACATCCATTTTGTGAACATAAATGTTATATATAGATGATAATGTTGGAAAAACATTCAGAGCATGCAGGGGAATAGGCATAGTGGGCCCATTGTGTAGAACAATAAAAAATTTCATCACTCATATAAACAGTTTATATGAACAAGAAAACATTCAGAAAAAAAACATTAACATACAATATTATTAATCATGCAACATATATATAAATATACAATATATTTATATATATAACATATAAATACATAAATATACAAGAACATGAACATTTACCTCTTGAAGCCTATCAAGTGTCCTTGAGTCTTTTCGTATATTTATCAATTCTCTTATCCAATGCTTTGAGCATTCAAACCAAGATCTTTTGAAGTGTTCTCTGTTTGGGGAAAGTGTGAAAACACCACCACAAAAGATAGAATCTGTAACGACCCAAAATCACTAATATGGCTTAAGGGCCTTGATTAGTGTACCGGGAGGGCATAGTTGGTTTATGTGTGAATTTATTAAACTAACGTGTGATTATATGATAAACATGCTTGTATGGTTATATGAGTGTAAATGTGATTATATGTTATATTTGTGAGAACCACATTATTATGTGGGTAAATCTGCAGTGTGCAACTCGAGGCGATCCTAGGGAGCTAGTTAGCGGGAAAGTCACAACGGGGCTTACTACTTGACTTGGGGCCAGTCAATGGGTGTTTCAGGTATTAGATGATTATATGGGCTATCGGGTTATGGAAATAAATAATTGGAGATATATTTGAGGTTAGGAAGCTTAGGCGGGAATATTGGGGAATTTTACCATTTTTCCCTCAGGGACATTTTCAGTACCCCGAGCCCCGGGATTAACTTAATTACCCAAGGATAGACTAAGTAGAAAACCTCACAACTTGGTGGAAATAGAGGAACTGACCCTCTTCTCTCTCTCTCTCTTTCTTCTTCTTTTTCAAGAAAAACCATTTGAATCCAAGAAACTCAGCCGGAAATCTTCTGATTTAAGCTGAAGTTTGAGGAATTAGCTCAGCTCTAGCTAAGGGAACTTCACCAGGACTAAGGTAAGGACTGAATTACACTCTTGATTATTAAAATTTTGTGTTTTGGGTGGGCCGCGACTCTGTTCTAGAGTGTCGCGGCCCTGCGAAGCAAGGAAGAGCCAAGGAGGCTCTGCAGTGGTGCAAGGCCGCGATGCGTGTCTGTCTTCAGGGAGGCCTAGCCTTTGTTTCAGGGGTGGGCCACGGCATGGGTTTCAGGGGCCGCGACCCTTAAGGGTATTTTTTATATTTTGGAGGTTTAAAGCGCGAGAACCTAACCTAGGGTGCTCGGGATCGATTCCACCACCGTGTTTGGTGGAATTCGATGTCTTGGAAGCTAGAACTCCATCTGAAAATATTAACACGATTATTAATGGTACTCCCTATCTTGGTTGTGACTAGGTATTAAGCTAGGGCTCGCGAAGTGGATCGTGCTCGAGAGGCATCGCTCGTAATCAGTAAACTTGGAAATTAAAGGTAAGAAAACTGCACTCGGTTGTGGATTTATAATGGGACTAAGGGTTCCCTATTTTGTATGCTTTATAAAGGATGGTATTATGCCATGTAAACAGTAAACCAACGGCCTAAGAGTGCTGAAGTTTACACTAGCGCATAGGGCGCGACTCGACCACTAGTAGCTGAGGACAGCTTATTATGCACTAAGCTCGGTTTAAGCTGGCCGGAGTCAGTAAGGTAAACAGAGGGTGCAACCTAAGGTGTCGACCCTGATTATTATGTGATTTGTTTGTTATTATTAATTGGTGGATTGTTATGCTGTATAGCTGGGTGATGATTAGCTGATTCTTTGGGTTGAATCTTCATGATCTGTGATTATTGTGGTATGTTAAGTGTATGAACATGCTTAAAGGGTTATCCAAATGTTAATATTGCTTTTTATATAATATGATATGTTTTCTTGCTGGGCCTTGGCTCACGGGTGCTTCGTGGTGCAGGTAAAGGCAAGAGCAAGCATGATCAGCCCTAATTTGGAGAGCTCTGAGAGCATAATGTACATGATTAGCTGCTCAACCACCACGATTGAGGGGAGACAGGGACAGGAAAACCATAAACTTCTGTTTTACCTTTAGAAAGGCTGGTGGTTTTTTGTACGCTGGAAATTTTGTAAACGGACTTTTAAACGCTATTTCTTTTGGGATCCCATGTGTAAATGTTAAGTTATATGGAAAGTATCTTTTGAGACGAAACCCTTTTAACCCTAGCACATTAATGACTTTAGAATTCTCGTTTTTAACTGGTTGGCTTGATTAGCAAGTCCTGCACCTTTACAAATACACAGTGTAGCAGTCTTGGCTATCCAGGGCGTTACAAAATCTACACAAAATTTGGATTGACAGAGACTTAAAAAAGATTGAGAAAGAACTTGCAAACCCAAATAGATCAATGGAGTTCTTCAATGCTTGATGAAGCTTCAAAACCCTAGGCAAATAACCACTTTAAAACAATCCTTTGAGCAAACCCTTGAGCAAACCAAGACACAAACCAAGGCTTATACACGTTGTAGAACATTGTCCTAATACTCTATTTCCCAGCCACCATTGATGCTTGAGGCCTTCTCTTTGAGGAAATGAGGATTGAGATTGAACAATCCTTCAACTCTCTAAGTCAAGCCCTTTCTTGGAGAGTTCTTGGAGAAAACTAAAAATTCTTGGATCTAGAGAGAGAATGAGGACAGAGAGAGATTGGAGAGAGTGATCAATTCTCCCAAATCACTATTTTTGACCCATATTTAGAGTAGGTACCGTCATTAGGTCTAACCAATAGGATTAGACTTGCAAAATACATATTTTGAGTATTTACATAAATCCACGTAATACGGCAGACGACGTGTCACCTGCTAGGGTTTCTGGAAACCCTAGCTTCCAGGCGATGTGTCGCCTCCTGGGTGGTGACGTATCGCCACCCCCTCTGACTTTGGAAACTTCCAAAGGTCCAAAAGTTGCTCCAAATACCACCAAACTTTTTAGAAACCCTTAGATACTTTTATGTATCACTTTGGACCCAAATTTGCATTTTCTAAGTGCCTACAATTTGAAACTCAAATTCACATCTTCACTATGTGAATTCTACTAAGTGTTTATACCTTACTTGTATTTTAACACTTTATCATTTGTATTTTGGGCATAATCCACAAATGCATATCTTATAGCCCTTGTACCCAACTTGGTCCCTTTAGGATCGATGTTCTTGCAATAAGCAAGACACCCCCACACTTTAAGATAACAAATGTTTGGTTTCTTTCCTTTCCATAACTCATATGAATAGATATTATTTTTCTTCGTGGGAATATGATACAAATTATGACAAGCGGATAGCAAGGCTTCACCCCACAAACTAAAACTCATTTTAGAATGTGATAGCATAGCATTAACCATCTCAATAAATGTTCTATTTTTCCTTTTCGCTATACCATTTTTTTGTTTAGTATAAGGGGTTGTGCATTCATGTATTATTCTATGCTCTTCACAAAACAAGTTGAAATCATTTGAAAAATATTCACTACCCCTATCACTTCTAAGAATTTTAATTTTCCTTTCCAATTGTTTTTCAACTTCCTCTTTATAAGCTTTAAACACATTAAATGCTTCATCTTTATTCTTAAGCAAATATACATATGTGAACCTAGAGCAATCATGTAACATCCCAAATTACCTAATAAGGCTTAGGGCCTTGATTAGAGGGCCAGGATGGCCATATATATAATTATATGCTTATATGATATATTTGTGTATGATTATGTCATTATGTGAGTTAGATGATAATATAACTAGTTATGCATGTTTAGGAGTATTAAATATATAAGTGTGCCCATTTCTTATTAGAAGGGGAATTTTTTGTAATTTGGCCCGTTATGGGCATAATTATATATGTGCATTATGTGATAAATGTGAGAGACCACATTATTATGTGGGTTTATTTGGGTTACTCGGCACGAGACGATCCTAGAGAGCCAGTTAGCAGGAAAGTCACAACAGGACCCAATACCCAGCTCGGGGCGAGTCAAGGGGTATTTTAGGTACTTAGCACAACATCGGGTTATCGGGAAATGGGAATGAATAATTGAGGATATATTTGGAGTTAGTGAGATTAGGAGGGAACACTGGGGATTTTGACCATTATGCCCTCAATGGCGTTTTTGGTACCCCGAGCCTCAGGATTAGCTTAAGTAAACTTAAGCCTTAAGGAAACACAAAGACACTCAAAACACTCATTCACCCAACTGAATCTCCCTCTCTCTCTTTCTCTCTCAGCTTCCTAAGTAGGTTCTTGAAGAATTAAGAAGATTTTGGCTGGAAACCAAGGAATTGAAGGCTTGGGTTGGGATTTGGGATAGCTTGTGGCTAGGGGATCATCACTCATAGCAGAGGTAATACTTTAATCCATGTTCCAGTTGAATTGCTGCCATGTTTTTTCCTTGAGTTTGAGGTGTTCTTAGGCTTGTAGCTCAAGTTAGAGATTTTGAATTTTGATGAGTTCTTCATCCAGTCTTTAGTTGGGTTTTGTTGTTGGGAGGATATCAAATCTGTTATGGGGATTGAATTGTTGTTTTAGGGTGGTTTTGAGATTGTTTTGATTGAGTTTGGCTAGGGAAGAATGGAGGAATTCTAGGTTCGCAGGGTCAAGTTGCGGCCCTGTTCTTGGGGCGCTGCCACCTAACCGAACCCAAGGCCCTAGGGGGCTTCTGTCTGGGAGGCGCGTCACGACCCTCAAGGGCAGGTCATGGCCCGTGTCCCATTTCCAAGAGGAGGAGGGCCTCTGACTTAAGGGGCGCATCGCGACCCTCAAGGGTAAGTCGCGGCCCGCCTGGGCTGTTGTGGCCAATGTGAGATTTTAGTGATGGGAATTTATTCCTAAGAGCTCGAGATCGATTATACTACCTAGTTTAGTAGAATTTGAGGTCCCGGAGGCTAGGACTCGGTTTGGAAGCCTTTATTTTCTCATTATTGACGAAATTCTATATTATGGTTGTGACTAGGTTATCGCTAGGGGCTCAAAAGCAAGATCATGCACGAGGGTCGTTCTTATTTTACACTATACTTGGACCTAAGGTAAGAAAATTGTACCCAATACGTGATATATGTGATTAGGGCTTGGCCCAACTGTTAATAATAGTTATGAATAGGGCTTGGGCCCCTACGAATGATTATGTTTAAGTTATCATTTCATTTGTTAAGTAAACACACTTGAATGTTTTGTACCTGATTAAGTGTTACATAACAGTTCACATGGTTTGCGTAGCTAGGGCTTGGCCATGATAAGGAGATGGTTATTACTATGTTTGCGATTACTTGATGATATATTATGATTAATATGTATGCATGCTTGTATTGTCGAAGTATGCCTATCTATATCTGTTTCAGTATCTGTATTCGAATACCTGGTTGAGGGCTTGACTTATTAATCAAGGACGACAATAGCGCACTGCGCATTGGTTGAAAGGGTTAGGCCCAAATCAGCAATGTACTATTATGTTGGCTGACCCAATGGTCGATGGAAAACAAAAATATTTTCCTAGTTCTATGGCTAGTTACCAGAGCTAAGGGCGAGGGCCCCAGGTGACTCTATGGTCCACTACTCAGGGCAGCGGCCCCATAATGGTCCAATGACTATTTATTTGTAATTGTATGCCTGTATGAGTAGGTTATTACTGTTGGGCATGCTAGATAAGTATATGGAGATTTTTACTTTCTATTCATGCACATGTTTGAGTTTTCTTGCTGAGCCTTGGCTCACGGGTGCTTTGTGGTGTAGGTAAGGGAAAATGAAAGCTTGACTAGCCATGAGTTGGATAGCTTCAGTGGCGGCATGTACATATGCGGCTGCTCGTCCACCACGGCCGAGGATATCTCAGAGGAACTAGGGTTGTAACCCTGATTTTGCATCTTAGGTTGGCCGGCTGTAATTTTTGATGTATATACACCCTTTTAAATGTTTGTTTGTAATATTTTGGGATCCCTTGTACGTATGAAACTTTTTAAATAAAAGTCAACAGTTCCTTTGACCAAAAATTTGAACGCTAACCCTTGACGTTAACCTTAGTTACATATTTATAACCAAATGACTTGATTAGCACATCTAATACAATTTAAAATACACAGTGTAACGGTCCTGGATTAGGAGGACATTACAAATCATCTATGAAAGTAATAAAAGATATATTTTCTCCTCTAGTCAACATTTAATTTAGTTCACATAAGTCACTATGTATCAAATCTAACAACTTAGAGTTTCTTTCAACAGTTGGAAAATATTTCTTTACCATCTTAGATTTAATACATAATTCACATTTATCATGCTTAACATTATCGCAATCAATCAATCCACATTTAATTTCTCTTTTAATTGTGCTAAATCCATACGTGTCAGTCTAACATGCCACAAATTAATAGCATTTGAGTCAAGAATATAACAACAAGAAGAAAAAGCTTTATTGTTCACATTGTCAATGAACATGTTGTCACATGCATAACGCTTTCCCATAAATACATTCCCATTTGACAAAGTAAGCTTGCCAAAATCTATCACAACCTTAATTGCTGATTTGCCAAGTAAATTACCGCTTACAAGGTTTCTACTCATTTCCGGTGCATACAAAACATTAATGAGTAGATTCTTCTTGCCAAATGTGAAGAACAAATCAATAGTCCCATTGCCTTCAAACTTGGACCTTTTCTCATTGCCCATTTGTATCTCATGCCCTTCCTTTGAAGATTCAAGGTCTTGAAAAAAGATATATCATAGGTAACATGAATGGTGGCATAAGTATCATACTACCACCCATTAATCTTTCCATGAATGGCATTGACTTCGCTTAGTGTTTCCACTAGCTTTTCTTTGGTTAAGTTGATTCTTGCTTCATTGTTATGGTTCCTCTTGAACCGACAATTTCTAGCAAAGTGGCCATTCTTGCCACACACAAAGCAAGGTACCTTGGAACTTTTGAATTGTCCTTCATTTTATTTTTTCCCTAAGGGTTTTTGACCCTTGTTCTTCCCTATTCCTTTGCTTTTGTTAGGAGGATTAGCCACCACATTGACCTTTGAAGTCTCTCCATTAGATTCTTCCTCGTTCTTATCTCTAGAACGGGGTTCCTCCTCAATCCTCAAATGTTTGAGGATTTCTTCCAATGAAATCTCCTCATTTTTATGGAGGATCTTCTTCCTATAGCCCCTCCAAGATGGAGACAACTTGGTTATTATGGCACCCACAAGGAATTGTTCCGGCAATACAATATTGAGTAATAATGAATTTCTTTATACCTTATTCTTCCGCTTTTTACTTCTTTTCCAAGGCTTCCTATATCTCCTTGGTGGTCTTGGTATTGGTGTAGAGATTATACAAACGATCTGATAGCACATTGAGAATGTGACCTCTACAAATCAATTCATCTTCTTCGCACTTCTTCCTTTCTTTGACAAATTATTGAGTATCATCTTCCTTGGCTGCTTCTAACGGTTTTAGGTCTTTATCCAAGACATAGAAGACTTTTAGAGTGGTTAGTAAGAATCTAATCTTTTCTTGCCAACAAACAAAGTTATTCCCATCAAACCTGTCCAATCTTACAAAGTCTTGAGTCACAAACTTCAAAGCAAAAAAAAAGTTAGATTCTTCCATGATGTTCTATCTCAGATAATAGAGAATTAGAATGTTGGGAGAGAGTGAGATTACACCACCACAATATCTAGAATCTATGCAAAATAATGGCTGACAGAGACCAAATAAAGATTGAGAAAGATGATGCAAACCCTAGTTGTAGAACATTTTTCTTCAACCTTGTTGAAACTTCAAAACCCTAGGAGACCACCATTTTGAGCCTTTTCCTTCTTCAAATGCAAAAACACAAAACCAAGGCTTATACATGATTTGTACCGCTGTCCTAATTCTCTATTTCCTAGCCACTATTGATGCTTGAGGCATTTTCTAAGAGGAAATAAGGATTGGGAATGAATGAGCCTTAAACTCACAAAGTCAAGCACCTTCTTTATGAGTTTCTTGGAGAAAACTAGAGATTTTTGAAAGCTAGAGAGAGTGGTTAGAGAGAGATTGGAGAGAATGATCAAGTCTTCCAAAAATCTATAATGATCTTTTTATAGTGTAGGCACCGTCATTAGGTCAAATCAATAGGATTAGAAATTTTGTAGGCACATCTTCGCCATGTGAAACCATTTAGTATTTTACACCTATCTTGTGTAAGAACACTTGACTTTGTCTTTTAACCAATCCTAACACTTTGATGATATGGTTTAGGGTTTCCTGTTTAAGGATTTTAGGGCATTCCTAAGGGCACTTTAAAGTTGATTGGGTCTTAGGAAGGGTAATATTTGGCTTATGTCCTTTAGTTTAAGCTATGAGTCTCTAGAGAATACATGCTGTATGTTTTGGATTTAGGACTCGGCAAGGCACTTAAAGGGAGGTGATTGCATCGGTGCTGGACTTGAGGTTAAAAGAGTGGTCACTGTAACACAGGGTGTGCATTTGAGTGCACAAATGTTCTATATGTGTGATCTAATGGTTATGATTGTTCATGATATGTTTATGACTATGCTTTGTCATATATGTTATGAGGGTTATGAATATTGCATGCTTTTGTGTATTGACGCATGTTCACGTTGAATTTATGTGATATGGTTATATCATATTATGTATAATGTTATGGATATTACATGCTTGGGTACGCTGATGCATGATTGTGTTAACTTGTGTGCGTGGAGCTCCAAGGGGCTGCTGAAAGGGTAGTGAGTTGTTGCAAGGGTAGTGGGTCATTGCAAGGGTGGTATATTTGTGGTTATCATGGCCAAAACGTCATTGGTAAATGGTTGGAACGACACTGGTAACACGCATTATGATTGTATTATGTTATGCTACAATATGTTATATTATGCAATGACTATGTCGTGAAATGACATGATATGTTCAGGAACTTTATAAAATGAAGGTATTAATTATAAACAATATATGATTTAAGTTGTGATAGTTTGAGCTAGTATGTGTTTTATGTTTGAGCTTTAGGGTTGTGACCTACACAGCTATTCTTGATGGGCGTTAGCTCATGGGTACTCTGTGTTGTAGGTAAGGGTAAAAGCGTAGTTTGTTGAGGCGACGAGTTGGAGAAGACTCGGTCAGATATGTACATGTCATGATTTGTTGACTTGGGGGTCAAGGGGTTACCTACTTCTGCATAGTTTTTTTTTTTTTTTTTTTTTAAAAAAAAGTTGCTAAACCTTGGTTTTCATGTTGAGTCTTAAAACATTTATTCTTACTTACGTTGTGCATATAAAATACAATTTATTTTAAAGGACGAGATTTCGAGTTGCATGTTTTGCAAAATGTGTTTAATTCATGTTGTTTTTAAAAGAGTTTCAGTAAAAGTTTTGTTTTCTTAAAGAATTCATGTATATATTAATTGGCTTTAAGTCGAGTAATTACAACTAGTGGTTGGGTTTGAATTTTTTTAAAATATTTGTTTTAACAAATTTGTGATTTTAGATCACAAATTTTAAAGCAATCTGTGTATATGGATATAAAACCTAAAGTTGACAAAGACAAGAATTTTTAAAAAATATTTTTGATTTTTAACAAATTATGAACATGAAGAAGGCGTGATATTTTGTTTTAATTAAATTTAGATTTTAAAATTTACCATAACTTTTATTTTAATTTTGATATTTTGTTTAAATTTAATTAATAGTTTTATTTTATTTTAAGATTTTATATTTTAAATTAAATTTAAATATATTTTTAATATTTTAAAGATTAATTTTTTTTTACTTAATAAGTTAAAAATAAATGATTTAGACCTATCAAAATGAACCCCATATATACCTGGGTTAGATTTAATAGCCAGATACATATGGCTGCAATGAATTGCTAACATTAGGTATATTCACTACAAAAATAAAATAATATAAAAAACTTAGTTATTTATTTGTTAACTTTCAAAACAACTTAAGTATTTATCTCACAAATTGTTGTATGTGTTTTCAACGTACGACAACGTGACATAAATCATCATGTTGTTTAGCCTTCATTGGAAGCTCGAGTCTAATCTGTGAGTCATTCTTGGCACTCCCAAAGAAAATATTAGGCTATCGATCAATGATAGCCATTTCCTGAGAACCTATTCGGGAGGTGAGCTTATAAAGCTTCTCGAGCCGTGACCAGCTTGTTAGAATACCAAAAGCCTTTCCTCTTAGGAAGGAGGATAAATGCCAGATGACAGTTGGAGAAGCACTCTGGACCACACACATCTATCAACATCTAGTGGCGGCCCTGATCGGGTTGTCAGTTCCGTACAAGCAGCAAAAAGGATGTCCCGCGACATTACCTAACATGGGAAAAAGTGCAGCTACCATTCTGACAAAGTACCAGGAGGCACCTTTCACAATAAAGCAGTGGGCTTGACATCCTCGTATTGAGCCTATCGAGTATCTAATATGGCCCACCACCTCAATTAATGTATAGGAAATCTTCATTTATGTATAACTAATCTCATAATGGGAAGAATTATTGTAATTAGCTCCCATTAATGAGCTTAATCTCCTCAGTCGCCTATAAATAGAGCTAGGGCATCACTTGTAAAATGATCCCGACTTTCAGTTTATGCAAGAATGCTGCCTGAATTCCAAGAGAACTTGAGCTTTGCAAGTTTTTCTTGCTCAATACAATTGACTCGTGGACTAGAGCTAACTAATAGCTGGAACCACGTAAAAATTGTGTGTTTGATCTTCTTCTTCTTTAAGTTTTTTATTAATTTGGTAGTTGACAAAAAAGACAATCAACACAAATATCCCTTTGCTTTTTGATTGTTGGATTTGTATGTGACTAAGTAGTTATTTAGATCTTTTATATAGTTGTAGACGCTCAAATTCCACCAAGGGTCTGGCGTGGCCTTGCATAAGTACCCGCCTAAGCCTCAAGGGTCTCATAACGCGCAGCCATCCGTGACCCGCATCTGAGTGCCCACGCGAGCCCCCACCTCGCGTCATGCCGTGCGCCCCCATCTGCCCACGCGAGGCTCTGCCTCGCGTCATGATGCGTGCACCCGAGTGCCCACACGAGCCCCCACCTCGCGTTGCGTCGTGCGCCTCGTCTGCCCACGCGAGGCTCCGCCTCGCGTCATGATGCGCGCACCAGAGTGCCCACGCGAGCCCCCGCCTCGCGTCGCGCCATGCGCCCTCGTCTGCCCACATGAGGCTCCGCCTCGCGTCATGATGCGCGCACCCTAGTGCCCACGCGAGCCCTCGCCTCGCGTCGCGCCATGCACCCCCGTCTGCCCACGCGAGGCTCCGCCTCGCGTCATGATGCGCGCACCCGAGTGCCCACGCAAGCCCCCGCCTCGCGTCGCGCCGTGCGCCCCCCGTCTGCCCACGTGAGGCTCCGCCTCGCGTCATGATGCGCGCACCCGAGTGCCCACGCGAGGCCCTCGGCCTTCTACTTCTCGCGAGGCCGTCAGCAGCGCCCATGCGCGAGGTCCTTGCGTGCACGCCCCCGTGAGGCCCTTCGGGCCTTCACCTTCTCAGGAGGCCGTAGCCCCGTCGCTCCACACATCTAGGTCCAAACCACACCATCAGGGGGCCACACAAGGGAGGCTACGCGAAGGAGGCTTGCGAGGGAGGTATCTCGCCTCGCACACTTAGACGTCCGGCGAGGCCACATGCTTATCACCTATGCCCGTGAGTGGCCTCGGGGTGCTTCAGGCATCTCATGACAAGGACCCGAGACCCCCACCTTACGCCACGACCATTACACACACCAAGGGTCCCATTCCTTACACCTTGAGACCCCAATGCTTAGGGGCCTGGGTATGAGTTAAACGGAACGTACCTGTACGATCTCATACTGGGTACGACTCTTAAAACCTTGTATGTCGAAATACGGACACCCATACCAGTGGGGGAGTGGGAATGCAGGGATAGGAGTTATGGCCCGTACGTCTACGACCAGGAGTCAGAGTCGACACCACTACCACCTGCACCACTACGTCTGCCACCACTCCTCTGACATGAGTACGGACAAGTAGTGGAGACATCTTCCTGACGCCTGCCCCTGTACTGGATGCACGACCACAACCTCTGGAACCACAATCCTGACAATGTACTTATGTACAACTTGGTCCCTTGGACCACCATGTACCCAGGGCCATTAGAGCCTCCTATAAAATGAACTGTAACTCCACCTGAAAAGGGGTTGGAAAATTTACTGTAGCAAGTACTTGAGAGGGAATGAAAGATTGATTTCTCCATTGTTGTTATGTCATTGTTCTTGAGTTATTGCTTAAGTTTCTACAGCTTTTTCATTGGCTATCTTTGCTTGATAATTTTTTCCAACTCAACTTAGTTGACGAGTTCTCACCGTCAACAATAGTAATCGAATAAATAAAATGAGTTATCTCTGCATTTGAAGTTTGTTCCCAGGGGGCTTGTTCTATAGCGTAGAACTCAAACTCCCCAAATGATGCAGTAACTTTCTCCAGGTAGGCTACCATTTTTATGCCACGAGCCTGATATTCACCCGGGACCTGGTTAACGACCAATTGAGAGTCACTGTAGCAGTGGATGGCCTTTTCTTTGAGCTTGTAGGCTATCTGAAGACCTGCTAACGACACCTCATACTCAACCTCGTTATTCGATGCCTCAAAGCCAAACCTTAACGCCGAATGGAAGCGATTTCCCATCGGGGTGATCAAAATGATTCCTGCCCCTGACCCATTTTCATTAGAGGACCCATCGACGTAAAGTTCCACAAATCGTGAGCTGGGGTTACGACTTCCTCGTTGGAGTTCCCTGTACATTCGACAATGAAGTCTGCCAAAGCCTGTCCTTTGATCGTTGTTCTAGGGTGATAGGTGATCTCGAACTGTCCGAGCTCGAAAGTCCATTTCAATAATCTCTCGGATGCTTCAGGCTTGGATAATACTTGCCTTAACGGCTGATCAGTTAACACAAGGATATGATGTGCTTGGAAATAGTGTCGAAGCTTTTGAGATGCGTGCATTTGGCTCAAAGCCAGTTTCTACATTAATGGGTATCTCGATTCTGCCCCCAATAACCTTTTGCTGACGTAGTATATGGGTTTTTGTACTTTCTTATCCTCCCGAACAAGTATTGCACTAATCGCATGCTTGGTTGTGGCGAGGTATAAGTACAAGATTTCCCATGTGATTGGTTTAGACAAGATTGGTGGTTCGGCGAGGTGTTTCTTAAGGTTCTGGAATGTGAGTTCAGGCTCGTCCGACCATTCAAACTTCTGGTCCCCTCTCAAAAGATTAAAGAATGGAAGACACCGATCTGTTGATTTTGAGATAAACCTACTTAAGACTGCCATTCGTCCAGTTAGGCTTTGAACATCTTTATGGTTTTTAGGTGAGGGAATGTCAATTAACGCTTTAATCTTGTCAGGATTAGCCTCCATACCCTGAGCATTCACTATGAATCCGAGAAACTTTCTCGAGGATACTCCAAATGAGCATTTCTGTGGGTTAAGTCTCATATTGTATTTTCAGAGCACGCTAAAACATTCAGCGAGATCGTCCACATGGATACAGTTATGTTTGGATTTGACTAACATATCGCCCACATAAACTTCCATGTTATTTTCTATCTGCTCAGCGAACATCCTATTCACCAATATTTGGTATGTGGCTCCTACGTTCTTAAGCCCGAAAGGCATTACATTGTAGCAATACAAGCCCTTGTCGGTTACAAAACTCGTTTGTTCTTCGCCGGGTGCATGCATGGCTATCTGGTTATATCCAGAATAAGCACCCATGAATGACATGATGTCGTGACCTGCAGTAGCATCTACGAGCTGATCGATTTGAGGCAAGGGAAAGAAATCCTTGGGGCATGCCTAGTTGAGGTCCGAATAATCGATGCAGGTTTGCCACTTCTAGTTGAGCTTCGTAACCAACACATGATTGGCTATCCAATCAGGGTAGAAAGCATCTCGGATAAACTAATTTACCTTTAGCCTTTCGACCTTCTGTTTCAGGGCTTTCTTCTTATCGTTGTCCAGGAGCCTTCTTTTTTGGTTCTTTGGAGGGAAACTCTTATATATGTTAAGTGCATGGCTTATAATACTCGGACTAATCCCTACCATATTCGAGTGTGCCCATGCAAACACATCCTAGTTTTCTCTCGAGAAGTGAGTTAATTGCAATTTTGCATTTTTGGAAAGATTTTTCCCTATTTTTACCACCCTGGTGGTATTTTTCTCATCGAGCTTCACTTCTTCAAGATCCTCCATTGGTTTGAGATCGACCCTTTTTTCAATCCTAGGGTTGATCTCTTCTTCGATTTCGAAGACAGATCCATTCATTTCCTGAATAACTACAATTGCTTGTGTACTTGTTTGGTTTTTTTCTCTCATGGAAATTCTATAGCATTCCCGTGCGGTGAGCTGGTCTCCCTTCAGGGTCCTGATGCCACTAGACGTCGGGAACTTGATGGCCAAATGCCTAACAGATGACAATGCCCCCAGTCTAATCAGGGCTGGTCTTCCGAGCAGTATGTTGTATGTCGATGGGGTGTCCACCACTATGAACTCCATCATCTTGGTCACTGAGACTAGATAGTCTCCCAAGGTTACGGGGAGCTCGATGGATCTGGTGCCAGCAACCCCTTCTCATGAAAATCCATACAACGTCATTGCACAGTCTTTCAAATCTCGAAGCGTGAGTCTCATCTTTTCTAGAGTGGCCTTATAAAGGATATTGACTGAGCTCCCGTTATCGATCAGGACTCTGTGCACCCTTTTGTTGGCAAGCTTAAGTGTGATGACCAGAGGGTCGTTGTGGGGAAACTGAACATGTGAAGCATCTTCTTCTGTAAAAGTAAAGGGTTGAGATTCAACCCTTTGTTGCTTTGGAGCTCGTGGTTCAAGCTCGTAGATAGAACCGTCTCTAGTCTTGAGCTCGTTCACTTATCTCTTTTGGGAATTTAGGCTTGATCCAGCAAGGTGTGGTCCTCCAGATATGGTTACCACATCATCCCCATCTATTGGGGGAGGTCGGTCATCTTCCCTTGCTCGGGAGGTGTTATTTTGTTGGGCAGGTTGCGCAGAAGCTGCCCTTTGTCCAACCAGCACTTGAGTGATATTTTGATTTCTTATGTATTGTCCAAAATATCCTCTCGAGATCAGGCCTTCGATCTCGTCTTTTAATTGTCGACACTCATCGGTGGTGTGTCTGATGTCCCTGTGGAACCTGCAGTACTTGTTGGTGTCTCTCTTTGACTTCTAATTTCGCATTAGGTTAGGTCGCCTAAACAGGACTTGATTCTCATTTGCGACAAATATATTCTCTCGAGTTTCTTTAAGCTCAGTGTAAACCGTATAAATGGAGAAATACTTGTCTCCCTTCTTCTTTTTCCCCCCGTCCGCCTCTGAGTTATTCCCTTCATTGAAGGGTTATCTCCTGAGGGTCGACACGTTGATGGGGTAGCCGAGGTCGAGGCTTAGTTAACATTTGTCATTGTAATTAAAATGGGCTGAGGGGTCAGTTTTAATGCTGACCTTACCTTTTCTACATTGATGAATCTCTGAGCCCTTTTATTGAACTCAATTATTTTTCTTATCGATTTTCTCTGCATATCATCCTAAAAAGGACTTCCTGGAAATATACCAGCTCAAACAGCCATAAGATGAACACTATCATCAACATTACGGGCTCGCGCCACCTCTATGTTAAATCTCACCAAGTCTCTTTTTAATGATTCTCCCAGCTGTTGCCTGACATTGGTCAAGGTCAAGGCCTCGGGCCTGACGCCTACCATGGACTTAGACTATTTTTAAATTCCTTTTCCAATTGATCCCAAGACGAGATCGAATGTCTTCTAAATTTATCGATCCAATTTTTTGCTTCAAAGTAGTTGGAAATAACATGCATCTGAGCTCGTAGCCAACGTTCCTGGTTCGCATGATGGTGTTAAATGTGCTCAGATGGCTGTACGGGTCTGAGTTCTCGTCAAAAGGAGCTACATGAGGTATCTTGAACCCGTAAGGGAATGGTGTGTTTGAAATATGTGGAGCAAAAGGCTCAAGCTCCTCGTCGGAGTCGTCGGCCTTGTCCTTGTTCCTTTCATCCTGAAGGAGCCTGAACGCTCTTTCGAGCTGATTAATTATCTCCTGGACCAAGTCTACTGGAGGCTGATTTTGTGCTTGGGGTAGCTGGTTATTGTTTTTAAAAACTCCAGCTCCCTGTCCTGGTATAGGGCTATACTAGTTCCCATATACTGGCTGCACAGCTTCCTTTCGGTTGTTTAGATGTTCGCGTAAATCGGGGTTCGTGAGAATGGATTGCCCCCGGTTCTGGTTCAGATGATCTTGAAGATCAGGATTATTGTCATAATTCCCAGTATTCTTGGGTTCGGTATTATATACGCTCACAGACCTAGTGAGGTCTAACCTCCCACTCATAAAACTAACACTTTTTTCTGGTTGAGGGGCTAGATGGTTGCGAGGCGGATCTTCCATCAACCCTCTTGCTCCAGTTTTCTGTGACCTCGACATGTGGCTTCCTGCTGGTTGGGTAGCCCTATGTCCTCGGGTTGTCTCTCGCTCGCCCCCGTGTCCTTATCGAGTTCTACGGTTCCCATCTCGACTGCCACTTTGAGATAGCCTTTGTGGTGCATGCTCCCTTGCCCGATTCCATTTAGGAGCTGGCTGGGGTGCTTCTTGGATTGGTGATGGGTGCCTTATGGGAGACGGTGGATGCCTTATAGGCGATGGTGGAGGCCTTCCATTGTTGGGCCTGGAAGGTCCAGAACTGGCCCAGAATGGTTCCGGGTTATATCTAACAGGTTCAGGGTTAGTACTCCGAGCTTCTAGGGGAGCTCGATTATTCCATGTTCCTCCACTTACCTCTACCGTGGGATTACCAACACTATTAGCTTGAGTATTCCTCCCAGGGAGATTGTTGCCAGTGTTTTCCCTAGGCCTTGGCTAGGTCTGTTGGGCCCCTTGTTCGGCCCTTCTAGCGGTCGTGCTCCTGCGGGGACGCCCTCTTGGCCTCCGGGGTGGCGCCTGCACCTCGGCGGCCTGTCTAGCCAATTCTTCATTACGTAGTGTGGCCTCTGCCAATTTTTGGCGCAGTTGGCGATTCTCCAGTTCCACAATGGTGATGTACCTCTCAGAATTATAATAGAGATCCTCGTCGGGCCTGGGAGCAGGTGGCCTCCTAGAATCAGATGATGCACTCCCCTCTTCTGGGTCCTGATCTATCATTGGTTGTTTCCCAGGCCTCCAGAGATAATTCTCAGTTTGAGGAGTCTCCTCCTTAGGCATTTGGGGCAATGGTCTCCCACCAGCTCCTGGGTTGTTTTCGGTGACCATTGATGCAATGCAGGAGGTTTATGATTAAACAATACAAAATATTTTCTTAATGCTCTCAATGAAAGCACCAAACTGTTGACGCTGTTTTTCGTCAACTTAAATTTTAAGAGCATTAAACAATATATCAAAAAAGAAGAAAATAACAGTAGAATTTTTATGTGGTTCTTCTATTAAAATCTATCTAGTCCACAAGTCAATATTATTGATCTTAACACTCTTTCAAAGTTTTCTCAGAACAATTTGACAGAGTATTCTCACTCTCAATTTCTGCGTGAATACAAATGAAAATTTCCAATCTATTTATAAGCCTGATTGGGAGAATATTTCACTGATTCAGGGAAGTTGCAACCAATTATTCAAATCTGAAATAAAATGTAAATACATACATTAAATACATAATATCCCATGATAATTGAGATTTAATATCATATAACAAAAAATCCCCAAGGAATAGGGATCTCTTGACAGTTGTTGTGTGCAAAACGCGTTGCTAACCTCGAATGCAAGGTTAACGTACTTTCTAGATCAATCGATACTTCAAACTTGTTATTCCAGCCATCTTCCTCTTCAACTAGTGGTTTCCTCGAACTCAATCTTCGGAGACCAATATCATTAAGCTTACAACTAAGGCTCGAATAACACCCATATGCGTCAGAGAAGATTATTTTTTTTGAGCTTGAACCTTAAGCTCGAGCCTTTTAAACTTGTGCTCGATCGCCAACAAGAACAAGTGAGAAATCATGTATATTTATACAAGTGTTCATCCACTTCTTGTTATTTTCAAGCTTACGCTTTACGAGCCTACATTTCGAGACTCATTTATTTATCATCGAAATTTGGGTGTAACACCAACAATCAAAATGGGTAGAACTAAAGGCACTACAACCTGAACTGTATCATACTTTCTCTAATATATTCATTTCTTTATTTATAAAAACCTCAAATATTTGAAAAAAATATATTTATACCATTCTTTTTGTTTCCATGCCCAACCTTTTCTCCCTAATTTTTACTTTCTCTTCATCATTATACTTCATAACAACAACAACCAACATCATCAAAGGCTACCGCCGACAACCTATCTACATTCTGCCACCCTCTTCACCGTCGATAAACAACCATATTGTCAGAGTTCCACTGCCTCATGCGTCGTTATCTACCACAAGCCACCTATCAAGGTTCTTACGTCAACAAATTTTTCCATGCTATTTTCTCTGCCGCTCGAGCTCCCCACCAACCAAGGAGCGTTTAATCGTGACACCAACTTGGGTCAATCTTTTCCACTCAAGGTTCACAATGAAACTCGTTGTAGTGGTTGTTTGAGTCTCATCGAAAAACACCATGAAACTGTAATAAAATATTAAGCAACTTATTTTAAGTTTATATTTATATTTTAGTTCTTTTTAATTTTGGTGGTTTATAGTCTTTATAACATGGAATATTTGTATGAGTTATGGTATTTTATATTTCTTTGACAAACTTTATTTTAAATGTATTAGTTTGGTATATTTATTTTCTATATTGTGGTACTGTGTATCAAATTTAGTTAAAATTATCTAAATTTATGTTTATCTTTTATTTAATTTGATGGTATATAATTTTTTTTGGGAGGTTTTCAAAAGTATAACTAAAACAAGAAAGAATTACCAAAAGTTGCCAAAAAGTGTCTTGTTATTTTCTATTTAGAAGTTACTAAATATATAGTATCATAAATTACAAGTCTCTTTTAAAAAGTTACTTTGATAAGTTTATAAAATAATTTTTAAGGGTTCTTTAGAATATTATTTAGTAACTTTTAAATGTAAAATAAAAAAGGGGACTTTATATATTTATACACGTTGAATTAAATAATTACAGCTTTGTTAGAGATAAAAATATATACCCAAAACGTATTAATTATTTTTATATATAACCAATTTGATTTGTACACTTTTCCTTAAATACTCACTAACATACCAACTTTCTTAAAATAACATAATTAACTAACTTATTATTAATTCATATAACTAATTATTTACTTTATTTGATTTTATTACTAATAAAAAAACACCATTGTTATACTGCAAGGTTAGTGGAAAATTAAAAAACAAGTAGTCATTGACTGCATAATCCAAGGAGGTGAAGAACAAGAATTTTGAATACTGTTTGGTAGCTGTTTATTGTTTATTCTAAGGATATCCTATTTGTTATAATGGATATAACATACAACTTATTTGGTCTTATTTTTATTAAGAATATGTTTCTACTATTATTATCTTTTGATACCAAAAAGTAGTCTTTGAGACTCTGTTGGATACTAAACAATAGCTCTTGTAAGTATGATAACAAATGGTAGTTCATAATGTTTAAATGTTGGATACTAATAGGTAGTTTTTTTTATGTAATATATATTATTGAGTATATAAATATAAATTTATTGTTGCTAACGGATTTAATCTAATGTAATAAAATAATAGAAATGCCCTATATTACTCACATTCATAAAACCTTTCCTTAAATAAATGTATTTACCAAACTACTAAATATATAATCACATGCATGAAAATTTATTAAGATATAAAATATTCAAACATTCACTTTCACTTTATGGATACACATAAGTATCTAAAAGTTATTTGGTGTTAAAAAATGTGTTGGATATCATTTAGTAAATCAATATATGTAGAATATCATGTAGTATCAAAATGTGTAGATAGAATACCATTTAATTGGTAAATATGTAGAATAGTATGTAGTTTAAATTATGCAAAAAAAAATTTTGTATGAAACCATATGGTACCATTTAGTATTAAACTATATAAATATTTTAAAATAATGTAAGATTATATACGATACCAAACCTAAAAAATTAGGAATTGAACACTCTCTCTTTCAATATACCAAATCAATCGTGAAATGCAAAGAAAATAAAGAGAAAAATGATTTAGTTTTTTTAAAACAAATCAATTAAATAAGGAAATAGTCTATGTTAAAAAATAAGTAGGTATAATAAATAAGTATATATTATTAGATACATTATTACAAATTACGATTACGTATACTTGCGTAGCTTAAATTTCGCAACAAATACATTATTAGATAATATATTATATAATAATAAGTTTTATAGGATACCATCATGTATCAAATTATATAGAATATTATATAGTATCATTTTATTAATTATGTCATTATGTTTTCAAGAATGGTTAAGCACATAGACTATCAACTATAATGATTATGAAGCGAGAGTAGTGTATTTTGATACCATTTGGTAGCTCATTGGATTTTTTTAACAGCTCAATTGATGCTTTGGAAATTGAATCTAGATCATATAAATTGGAGATATAATTTCATATTCAAACTAGATTGAAACTACATTTATGTTGTTTGGTAACACTTAAAAAAATAGTTTTTTATTTAATTAATTAAAAATTTGACAATTAAACATAAAATGTGTTTGATAACTCTATTTTTATTTATTATTTTTTAAAATTTTAAATAAAATTTTGAAAATAGAATTTTTTCACTTTCAAATTTTTTTTAAACAGTTTTTAATTTTTCTTTTTTTTTCTCTTCTTCAAATCAACACATCATATTGTTAAATAAAAAATAAAAATAAAAGTTATCAAATGCGTTTATTATTTTTTGTTTTTAAAACAAAAACAAAAACAGCTACCAAACATATTTTTATTTTAAAAAAATAAGGAAACAAAAATAAAATAATATTTCTATTTTTGTGTTTAAAAAATTCAAAAACAAAAATTTTACCAAACAACCCCATTATCTACATCTAATTAAAATTTAGTGATGATCATATTGAAATATGTGTAACTTCAACTTACAACAATGCATAAATCCAACACCAAAAAATAATAAATAGTAACAACATGAAAAATAGGATACCAAATAGTATCCAAATAAATAATTTTGGAGATTGAAGTAAATAACATGGTTAAATAGTTCTAAATAAAAATAAACTACTTAGTTGTATCCAAAATAATAATAATATATATTATAACAAATAGAGAAGGATACCAAATAGTATCCATTTGCATCTATTTTGGATTTTCTAGAGAAAATCAATTGAATAAGTAAATATATTTTATGTTTGTAATATACTAAATCAGTCGTAGAAGTCAAAGAAGAGACTAATGGATATGATTGATGAGTCTTAAAAAGTAAAACAATTATATAAGGAAATATATTGAATGTTGGTATATGTTAAATGTAATTGTGATGAATGTTAAAATATAAATAGGTATAATAAATAAGTAAATAAAATTTGGTTGTTTGTTATTTAGGTTAATAAATATTATAATATGGGTATATTAAAATATCAATGTCAAATTAGTAATTATTTATATTATAAAGTATGTGAGTGTAAATTTTCCAAAAAAATACTTTTTGGTACGTTACAAATTTTATATTTTAATTGTAATCAAATTTTGATTAACCAAATAAAAAAGTAGAAAGTTAATTTTGAATTATAGCTCACAACTAATCCATTTGAATCTTCTTCGGTGACAATAAGAAACCTATGCTTGATATATAGCAAAATGACTCCCTCAAAGAGTAGCTCATTAAATACTACTATCGAGCCCAAACGACCAATAGTGACGCCATAATAGATGGTTGGGCTTTTTTCCACTCAAATTGCTCACTCCAATAGTACCACCCCAACCTTGGAGTGGTCAAAGCTGACCGAAAAATGCAATCAAAGTTACACCTTTGGCAACTTCGATCGACACGTGAGCTCTCCTCTGACATTTTCTAGCAGCACACTTCGGGCTGTGATGTCGTTGGCAGATTCTCTTTAATGATAGATGGTGTGTGTAACTAGTGGAGGTCTAGCAGTTGGCATTCGATACAAGGCAACAACTTTCACATGGAGTGTTTCGATCTGTGTTATTTTTTATTTCAGTGTACACAGTAGTATAATTTTTGTAATTAAAATTGGTACAAGATATTTTTGTAAATAAAGTTCAATCAACAATAAATGAATTAATTATGTAAAAAATTTCTTTTTTTTATTAGTATTATATATTTATTTTTTGTATTCTGGTATAAGTTTATAAAAATATTTATTATTATTTAAATTAATAATGTTTGTTATTTTAATCTCACAAATCGGTGATTATAATTAACAGATATTGTTTTTATCTCACTCTTTAGAAAGAATAATCATTGAGATTCTAAAACATGAATGAAGTTACAATTTGGATCATTGTGGTCACTGTTGTGGGTCTTTTTTCTATTTTCCCCAAAATTTTGAAAGAGGGGTCGATGTAGTCGAGTAAATACTGGCCTTTCATATCCGCACCTGATTTTATAAAAAATAATAATAATTAACAGTGATTGAACCTTATTAAGATCGAAATCCTCCAAGAAGTTCATTAATCCTTTCAAGTGCTAAGCAATCCCTTCAAAACCTCATTCTCAGTTGTTTTATTAGTATTCTGCGAATAAAATTATCATCTTCAATTTTTCAATTTTTAATAAGTCACATCACGTACCTAATATTTTTGTTTATAACTTTGACGAAATAGCTGATGCGATATTCAATCTTAATTGGACACAAATTTGAATTCATTATGCCTTTCCACAAATGGGTGAATAGTTTTGATTCCTATTGAAAAGACAATTTTTTTTTCTCTATACAGGACAAAGAAAAAAAAAAAGAGAGATATTTCTATTTTGAAATGAGTCAACAAATATAACAATCTCTCCCCCTGAAATTAAACTGGAAATTAAATGAGAGGAGAAGAGAGTTCAACCTTTCCATTTCACGCTCACAATCACGCCATATATATATAAAAGTAACTTTCCATTATTCCATGATCCATGGACGTAGGGAGTCACCATCTCTCTTTCTCTTCATTCATCTCTTATCAACAAGTTTAACTTGTCCTACCACATCACCAACAAAGACGGCACTAAATGGTCATTCAAGCCACTCAAGATTCTTTTAGAAATAAAATAATACATAAATTATGTAAACAATCGCTATATATATTGACAAGACAAGCTATCTAATCATAGTGTTAAAGTAAATTTTATATTGTAATATCATTTACACTTCTTTTTATCACGTATTATTTAGTTTTTTATAATTTAAATATCTGTTTGGTCAAATTTTTGTTTTTGAATTTTTTAAACACAAAAATTAAAATATAATTTTATTTTTGTTTTTTATTTTTAAAAAATAAAAATATATTTGTTAACTATTTTTATTTTTTGTTTTTAAAAATAAAAAATAATAAACGCATTTAATAACTTTTATTTTTATATTTTGTTTAACAATATAAGGTGATAATTTGAAAAAGAGAAGAAAAAAATTAAAAATTGTTTAAAAAAATTTTGAAATTGAAATTTTTTTTTTAAATTTAATAAATTTTAATTAAAATTTTAAAAGATGATAAATAAAAATAAAATTACCAAACACATTTCATTTCATGTTTAATTTTCAAATTTTTAATTAATTAAATAAAAAATTATTTTTCAAAGTGTTACCAAACAACACCAATCTTTTTTCAAATCATTACTAAAATTCTCATGCAATTTATTAATTTAAGAGAATAAAAATAAAGTATAATATAGAACGTACTTATCATTTCTCTAAAACACTCTTGCTGAAATGGTCAATTAAATAATGTTGTACTAATTGTTAGATATTTTACTTTGTTTTACTGTTTCCATATTTTAGGATTTAAATTCGCTACTTCTATCCCTATATAATAGGATAGGAGAAGCTGCGTAACTTCCAAAAAAAGAAAAGAAAAACAAAGCTATAGCTATACTTCAAAATGACGGACAACCAGAGTCTGAGTTCTCCTCTCTTGGCCTTCCAACAAAGCAAGAGATGGAGCAAATCCCTTTGGTGTCTCCTTCCTATCACTCTTACAATAAGTTAGCTAATTTCTTATTCTCCCACTTTCTCTATTTGTTTATATAGCATATATAATATAAACAAGCCTGTTTTTTTTTTGTGTTATGATTTGGGATTATTTGAGAGAAAGAAGAAAAAAAGATCGGCCCAGTTTAATTAGTTTTAGTTTCTTTAGCTTTGTTTGTGATTAAGCTTTGGCAGGCACGAAACACTTGGGGGGCTTAAGCCCCAACTAAAATAATATATAATCATATTAAATATATGTGCATAAGTCAAAGTCTCACCTAAGCTATATATATCTTATATTACTATGTTTCTTTCGTCACCTTGATGAGTTTTAAGGATGAACACGGAAGCACATGTGGGACAGAGAAGTAACTGCTGCTATATATCACGTCCTAATTACTTTTATGACGTTATTATTGACTGTTTTATAGAGTAAATAGTAATTAGTTAAGTTCTGCCAATAATTTTGCAGTTGTAGTACTTCTTCTTGTGCCTGGAAGCAACTTAAATGTTTGGATACAAAAAGAGGGAAACCGGTACAATAACGAGGATCGAGGAAACGATGATTTCGTTATCGAGTCACATGAGGGTGTTGTTGCAGCTGATGTTGGCATCTGTTCTGAAATCGGAGCTTCGTTCCTCAGGCAGAATGGCCATGCTGTTGATGCTGCCGTCGCAACCGCACTTTGCCTCGGCATCCTTAATCCGGTCTCCACCGGGATCGGAGGAGGTGGTTTCATGATCGTCCGATCTTCAACAACCCTCAAATCCCAAGCTTTTGATTTCAGGGAGACTGCTCCTTCGGCTGCTTCAGAGGTTTAGACTCTTCTCCCTCCCACTTAATGAATTAAGCTCCAATTTTGATTAACTATCAATATCTACAAGGCTGATTGATTGGTTTCAATTTGGGAACAATAATTTTGAGATATTATTGTAAAAAAAAAATTGATTTAGAAATTAAAATTTTTGCATTTTTATATACTTGATTGGTTGGTTAAAAAAAATGGACGAAAAAGATAATACGCCTCTAGATTCCTATTCCGAAAAACAGTCACGAATCAAGTATTTTTCATAGCTTTTTTTTTATCTATCATTGAAATTAGAGAGAAAAGATAATATGGCCCCTCTGTGTGGCCTTAGTTTTCTCTATGAGGTTTGGCTATTTTGTCTTTTAATAATATATTCGTTTCTTGTCAAATTTTTTTTAGAGAGAATAGAATAATTTTGAAATTAAAATTTTCAATATGTTGCAAAATACTAATGTTATGTGCAAATAGAAATTATACCTAAAGATTAGGACACTTACGTGACAAGTTTTTCAATTATTCATATTTATTAAAATAGGCCCCACTAATTTAAGTGATTTGTCACATGAGAACATGTAAAGTTTGGGTGTAATTTGTGGTGCACATATTTTTACTTTTTGCAAAATAAGCAACTAATCAACTATTTTAGTGGGTCTCACATCTTATAATTTGGATTATGTGCAGAAGAAATCTTAAACCCCATCCATCTTTTGCACATAGGTCCCAAGCCTTAATTTTTTTAGCATTTAAACCATCAACCTCTTGAAGAGTTAGGATCATTAAATATTTTACTTTTCTATTCAAATATTGTGTTAAAAAAAAGTTTTGTGGGATAAGTCCCAATTCTATAGATTATTTTATACTTAGTGAGTTACATCATTAATCCTTTGTTTCTTAGAGAAGAAAAATGGAAGGAAGGAAAATTTTAGAGAGAAAAAAGTAAAGAGAAAGAAAAAAAAATCTAGTTTGGTAAAAGGGAATATAGAGTGGAAAAGAAAAAAATAGGAGGGATCCCTGCTAAATATTTTCTCTCTAATTTGGAGAGAAAGTGGAGAAGAAAAAAAATGACTAAATATTTGATAAACATATGACTATAATGTCCTTAAAAAGTTGAATGAATATAGAAACATTTGTTAGGATAAAAATGTTTTTTTCTCAATTTTAATTAAAATAATAAATGAAGAAAATATAATGATTTTTTTATCATTTTCTTTCCTCTTTTTATAGTTTATACCAAACATTAAAAAGAGAAAATATATTTATTTTCTTTCTTTTGCTTTTTCTTTCCTTTCTAATTTTTCTCTCCTTCCTAATTTCTATTCCCTCTGCCAAACATAGGCTTAGTCTTTTACTTTTCTATCCAAATATTCTGTTAAAAAAAGTTTTGTGGAAAAAGTTCCAATTCTATAGATTATTTTATACTTACTGAGTTAGCATCATTGAGTCTTTTACTTTTCTATCCAAATATTCTGTTAAAAAAAACTTTTGCGGAAAAAGTCCCAGATCTATAAATTATTTTATACTTAGTTCACTAACTTTAAACTTTGATAGTAATTTTTCTTCCCTCAAAAACAAAGATGAATTTAAATTTATTGATAACATGTATATCATAATTATTTTTAATTCATAAATATATTTTTAGCATAATGGTAATAAATATTTGTTATTATAATTTATAATGATTTCAATAATTATATTATTAATTCTTCCAAAAGTAAAAAAAAAAAAATCATTAATAAAAATTTTATTCACAATAAATAAGCACAAAATTATGTTATTATTTTTATTTTGATTGTATAGAATCTTTAGGTTTTACAAAATTAATAATGTTAAAATTTAAAGTTAGGGACCTAAGTGTATAAGTTGGAGATTTAGCTACAAAACCTTAATTAATTTAACGTAAAATACGGAGGAATTATGGAAAAGACTAAGAAAGCTAATTTTTTAAGAATTAGATATTTAAATGCAAAAAAGAAAAAGGTTAGGGACTTAATAATAAAGTCGACAAATTTTCGCTGCAAATAATCATTTAAACTTTGATTCATGTGGTTATCTTATTTGAAAATTTCATTAACAATCATGCAATACTAACTTACTAAATATTTCTTTATTTGTAACCATGTTTAGCATTTTTCAAACTGTAGTTTTATAAGATTATGTACACTAAAAGCTTGATTATACTTTTAAAGTGTTTGACGAGTGTAATCCCTTGTAAAAATGTGAACTTTGAACAAACAGAACATGTATGCAAACGCTCCAAGTAACAAGCTTTACGGTCCACTGTCTGCGGGAGTTCCTGGTGAGATAGCTGGCCTGCACAAAGCCTGGTTGAAATATGGACGTTTGGAATGGAGTACTTTGTTCCAACCAGCTATAAAACTTGCTAAAGGTGGATTTTTAGTTAGTCCTTTCATGGGACAAAATATACGTGAGAACTCACATTTGATTTTGAGCAACCATGGATTGAGACAAGTTTTTGCTCCTAACGGGAAGTTGTTAAAAGCTGGTGATACATGCTACAATGTTGAACTTGGCCGTAGTTTGGAGCAAATTGCAGAGCTAGGGCCAGACGCCTTGTATAATGGTCCGGTTGGTGAGAAACTAGTCAAAGATGTGAGAGAGGCTGGTGGGATTTTGACAATGGAGGATTTGAGAAATTACAAGGTGGAGACTATGGATGCCATGGTTGCAAACGTAATGGGCTACACTTTATTTGGGATGCCACCTCCTTCAAGTGGAACTCTCGGGCTTTCTCTGGTAGGTGCTCTGCTATGTTGCTAAACTATTTTCATGCTGATAAAGATGATCTAAAATGATATCGTTTGTTTGGTAATTCTAGTCTTTTAAGTTTAAATGATGCTTGTGGTTGTGAGCTAAAGCATGCCACTTTTGTGTTAGAACAGATAGCGAATGTCTTTGATAGTTATGGAAGCCCTGATGCTGCAAAGGGCGATCTTGGTGTGCATCGGGTGATTGAATCAATAAAGCACATGTTTGCCGTAAGAATGAACTTGGGAGATCCTAATTTTGTAGATACTAGTAAATATGAAGCGGACATGCGTTCAACAGATTTTGCTAAGCAAATCAGGGAGAGAATATTTGACAACACTACTTTCCCTCCAGAGTACTATATGTATAGGTACTATATCCCTTACCCTTAAGCCTTTGTAAATCCATATAATAGAACTGGTGTGCTTTTTCTCTGAAGTCCTTAGCCCATAAATGACAGGTGGAGTCAGCTAAAAGACCATGGAACTAGCCATTTCTGCATTGTAGATAAAGATCGAAATGCAGTGTCAATGACAACTACTGTAAACTCTGCATTTGGAGGTGGGGTTCTCTCTACTTCCACTGGAATTGTGCTCAACAATGAGATGGGCGATTTCTCAACACCTACGGAAACTACCCCAGACAATCTCCCTCCTGCTCCTGCAAACTTTATCAGACCCAACAAGAGACCTTTATCTTCCATGACCCCACTTATTATCACAAAGGTAAAGACTAAAGAAGTTAATTATTTTCTAAGTAGTCCAATTCATAAACTGAATGTGCTCTTGCCAATATTATTGTGTTCCATGCAGGATGATCAATTAGTTGGGCTCCTTGGTGGTAGTGGGGGTTTGAACATTATCCCTGCAGTTACCCAGGTTTTTCTTAACCATTTTGTTTTGGGGATGAAACCGCTGGATGCAGTTCAGCGTCCGAGGGTCTACCATCTGGTACTTCCATCGTTTCAAGTAATAGAATTGAAATCTATGGTGTTATATCCAAATGGGTATTTAATTTTGTGGTTATGTCTTTGCAGTTAATACCTAATAAGGTCACCAGTGAAAATTGGACTGTGATATGTGGCAATCGCATTGAGGTTTCGGAAAGAACCAAGCTCTTCTTAGAAGAAAGAGGCCATCTGGTAGAGCCTAGGCCAGTGGACGCCGTCACTCAGCTTGTTGTTGTAAAAAAACTAAAAAATCCAACTTACATAATTGGTAGGGAAAATGGAAAATTTCCCAATGCACAACCAGTCCATGATACACTGATTGCTGTTAGTGACCCCAGAAAAGATGGAAGGCCTGCGGCCTGTTGACATTTTTTTTTTTTATGGTTGAAGCATTGGGAGCAGGTTAATTGGTTGGCTAAGCTTTCAATTTCAATGTACAAAAATGTTCCATGATGTAATAATTGAAATTATTCAATATGCTTATCAAGGGCAGTGATGTTAACTGCATCGTGTTGTTCAGACACATTTAACATCGGTCCATTTCTTCTTCCTGTTATGCATGTTCATATGTATATTTAGTATTTGTAACACACTGGCTCAAATATGATTTAATGTCGTATCATATTGGTCCAATTAAGTGTAAGTACTTGCATATGTATTTGTTATTGTGTTGATATTGTTACTATGCTTTTTGTAATGGTAATAATATATGTAATTTGTATATGTTATAATCATATATATATGGTGATGTAAGAATGAAAGTATTTTTATCTAAAGGTGTGACTCTAAAAATAATACTATATAACTATGAAGAAGCTAACACACTCAACATCTAAGAATGACTTTATTTACATTTCATTTTTTAATTAATTTAATTAAGAAAATAAGCCCTAGTTGTGTAATGTTATTGCTAGGTTTTCAGAATATAAAAAGTTTTTGGTAAGTGCCGAGATAATGAAAACCCTAGATTACACTCTTCTAGCAATTCCCTCATATTCTCTTTTAGATTTCTATCTCATGTGTTGAGAAAGTGACTCACACTAGTTAGGTTTAATTTATCTGTATGTTTATTGTTTAATTTCACTATATACATGTTCTATGATTATTATTTATGTTTGATTAAATTAGAAATCACATTATAATAAGCAAGATCATGTATATATGTTTCCTACAAATTTTTTATCCTCAATACAATTGACTCGTGGGCTAATTAATAGCTTGAACGTAAAAACCACGTATTTGATCTTTTTCTTCTTTAAGATTTTTATTAATTTGGTACTTGACAAAAAAGTCAGTCAACACAAATATCCCTTTGCTTTTTTATTGTTGGATTTGTACGTGACTAAGTAGTTATTCACATCTTTTATATAGTCATTGAATAAAAAAAATGAGTTATCTCTTATTTTACAAAAACAAAGGGTACCACTAGCTATGGAGATACAAGGTTCCACAAATGGTCATGAATCGTATAATTATCATTCATTTTTTTTCCTATACAAACAATCAAAATGGGCAGAATTAAAGGTACTACTTTCTCAATTGTGTTTCCTTAAAAATCAGCATGATGATGTGGCATAAAATGGGGCTCGTGGAAGGCGCATGACAACTCATTAATGAAGGAGTGGTCGACCCACGACCGCATATAAAATAATGTGACTTATTATTCTATACGAGTTCAGAAGCTAGGTGGAGTAGCTTGTAAAGTAATCTGGTTGCAAGTCACGACCAGATCTTCTCGATGGAGCACGACAAAAGCTCCAAATTAGTTAAAGCCAATATATTTATATGACAATCGATTATTTTGTATTATTTTCTTCATATTTGTTACGTAAATTAAGTAAGGCCCATGACCCATATATGCATATTCTTGAGCCTATAAATAGAGGAGTCAATGAATAATTATTTTTTACGGTGTAATTCTTGACTTCAGAGAGTTCATAGATTCAAGTGTTGTTATACACGTTTCTTGTATTCTTTCTCTTGCTTGCGAAACACACTTGATTCTATTCTTCTGATTGCGGGAACTTTACATAAATAATAGTGTTAAGTGGATGTAGGTTATTACCGACCATCGAGGCTAAACCACTATAAAATTTTTGTGTCGTTTGTTATTAGCAAGTTCAGTTCTTATTTTATATTGTTCATTTGACTCAGTGTCGTTGATCAATTCGTGAGTCAACATTTTGGTGTTTTCATAGAGAGTTGAACTCAAAGAGATCAAAAGTTGAGAAGACATGGCCAAGTCCACCAGGAGAACCCAGGGTAAGAAAACTGGTCAGGAGTCTGAGAACCACCAGAATCCACCTCCTCCACCAGGAGTAACTGATGAAGATCCTCAAGTGGAGCTAGAGGAAGACAGTGAAGAGTTGGATGTAGGAACCTTGCGAGAGCTGTAAATGTGGGCAACCCGGCCCGGCCCAGTCCACATTTTTCGTGCCTCCGAATAATTCGGGTCGGGCCCGTATTTCAATTCGTGCCAGGCCGGGCCGACCCATATTTGAAAGAGTAAGTCTAGTACGGCCCATGGGCTTGGCCCATGTCGTGCCGTGTCGGACTGGGCCACTTTTCTTATTCGGGTTGGCCCATTTTCCTTATTTTGGCCCACTTTTAGGCCCATTTTATTATTGCAAAAAAATGTGAGGTTGGGGAATTGAACCCTCCACCTCCTCTTTAACAATCAATGACTCACCACCAATCCAAATACATTTCTTTGTTTAAATTATAGTTTTAGATATTTTTATATACTTTTTAACAATACTTTGCACAAAATTATGTCAAAGATAATTATTAGAATTTGAATACTTAATAATAAATACTAAAAAATTTAACTCACAAATCTTAAAAAAATTATAAAAATATAAAATTGAGAAAAATATTAGACCTTTATTATCATTTTAATTTATAGATAATTGACAAATAAAAATTTATTATCATTATTAATGTCAAAATATCGAGCTTTTTATCGTGTCGTGTTTTCGGGCTAGTTTGTTCGTGCTTTCGTGTCGTGCCTTTGGGCTTGTCGTGCCGTTTCGTGCTCAGGCCCATGTCGTGCCGTGTCGTGCCAATTTTCAATTCGTGTTGTGCTTGGCCCAAGCCCATATTTTTTCATGCCGTGTCGTGCTGGTGCCTCCCGGGCTCCTGCCGGTTTCGTGTCGTGCTAGAAAGCCCGACCCGTATTTACAGCTCTACGAGCAACTATGGGGGTGTTGCAGGATAAGTTAGCCACTCTAAAGACTAACCAAGAAAATGTTGCTGAGACTATGATCATGCAACAAATGAAGATTGATATACAAAGGCGAGAACTAGTGTTTTCAGTGTTATAAAGCTTGGGTTTTATTGCTGGTTGGGTGATAATGTTGTATTGAGTTTTGGTTTTGATTTTGGGATTTTTTGGAAGTGTTTTTGTGGTGAGATTTTAGTTGAGGAAAAACAGGGGTGTTGGGTTCGCAGGGTCAAGTCGCGGCTGTGTTCTTGGGCGTCGCGACCTGTGCGAACCCCAGAGCCAAGATGTGGCTCTGTCTAGATAGCGCACTGCGACCCTCAAGGGCAAGTCGCGGCCCGCCCTTGGCATCCAGATAGGGGGGTTGTCTGTCTGGGAGGTGCGTCGCGACCCTTGGGGCAAGTCTCGGCCCGCATGGTTCTTTTTTTGCCAAGTTTGGTTTTAAGGGCGGATTTTCATACCTTAAGGCTCGGGATCGAATCTACTACCCGGTTTGGTAGAATTGAGGTCCCGGGAGCTAGGACTTGGTTCGGGAGCCTTTAATTGCTCATTATTGATGGGATTTCATATTTGGTTATGATTAGGTTACCGCTAAGGGCTCAAAGTCAGGATCGTGCTCAAGGGTCGTTCTTAATTTATCTTACGCTCAAGCCTGAGGTAAGAAAATTGCACCCATTACGTGACATACATGACTATTGTTGAAGCATGTTGGGTGCTCTATATATGGATATATGTTGCATTATGAATTCTTGGTTGCATTATTTACTTGAGAAAGGCATTGGCTTATCAATCAAGGATGGCAATAGTGTTGAGTGTTAGTTGTAAAGCACTGACTTATCAGTCAAGAACGGCAATAGTGTTGAGCACTAGTCGATATGATTATATCTAATCAAGAGAGCATTACACGCTCGTCTGACCTAATTGTTGTAGAAAACTAAAGCGCTTGACTAATTTTATGGCTAGTTACTAAGAGTTAGGGCTAGAGGCCCAGGGTGACTTTATGGTCACATGGCTAAGGCACAGGACCCCATGATGACTCCATGGTAATCTATTCAGGGAACAGGACGTTAAGATGACTAAATGGTCATCAGATTAGGGTTGCGAGTCCCAGAATGATTCCATGATCATTTACTAGTACTTGTATGCATGCAGTAATAAGTTTTCTTGCCGAGCCTCGGCTCACGGGCGCTATGTGGTGCAGGTAAAGGGAAAGAAAAGCTTACCCAGCCATGAATGGAGAACTTAGGTGGCGATGTGTACATATGTGATTGCTTGACCACCACGGCCAAGGTTTCTCAAAGGAACTATGGATCCCAAGTACAATTTAATGTTTTTTTAATAAAATATCATTTCCTTTTAACCAAGATTTTAACCCTGACCTATTAATTACTTTTGGATGCACATTTATGGCCTAAAGACCCGTTTAGCGAGTTAAGAACTATTTAAAATACATAGTGTGACGGTTTTGGCTATCCAGGGTGCAACGACCTGAAAATGCTAATAGGGTTTGGTACTTGAATTAGCGTGTCAGGAAGGCATAATTGGATATATGTGTGTGTGTGTGTGTGTGTGTGTGTGTGTATTTAATTGATTTAATGCGTGACTATGTGGCATGTGATTTACATGATTATGTAAATATATTATGTGCATATTTATGAGTATAAGATATGCATGTGGGCCATTTACTGTTTATAAAGACATATTTGTAATTTTGGTTCGTTAATGGCATAAATGTGATTATATGTGATAAATGGTTGAGACCACATTATTATGTAGATATATTTATAGTATATGGCTCGAGACGATCCTAGTGAGCGGATTAGCGAAATAGTCACAACAAGGTTTAATACCTGGCTCGGGGGAGCCTAGGGGTATTTTGGGAATTTAGATAATACTTTGGGATTGGTTGAGTAATGAATAAGTATTTGGTAATTAATTAGACATGACTGGATTAATTGGTAAATGGTAGGAACACTTGAGGAATTAGCGGGAATCAGAGAGAATGATTGTTTTACCCTTAGAAGTAATTAGAGGGCTGGTTAGTGTCAAGGGCAAATTGGTCCTTTGGTTAAGGGATAAGGTTGATTAACTCAGAGGAAAACTTAGGCAGAACCATAACACTCTCAAAATTTCCCTCAGCTCTCTCTCTCTCTCTCTCTCTCTCATACACAATTCCATCTCCATCTCTTGTGTTTTAAGGAATTTTGATGAACTGAAAGATAGAACCAAGGAATTTAGCTTGAGGATTTGGGAAAACTGAGGTCAAGACTCTAAGGGACAGCTCAGGAACAACAACAACAACATCATTAATGTAACGCCCTACTACCTTAGAGCCGTTACTAAGTGAGTTTAAAATGTGCAATTAACTCGCTAAACGAGGTTTTAGAACAAAAGTGTGATTAAACGAAAAGTCAAGACTTTAATCTTTAAAAGTACTCTATTTCGTTGAAAATTCCAAGAGTCTAACATTTGGGATCCCAAAATAAGGTTTATAAAATATTTACTACTCAAAATAGGTTTACATATAACTAACTATCAAAAACACAATTTAATACAGCCATTTCTCAAAATGCCCCCAACCAAAGCAGTCGGGCAGGCCAAACATGTACGCGCCGCCCCACGCTCTTCGTACTCATGGCTGGTTGACTTTTCCCTTGCCCTTACCTGCAACATAGAGCACCTGTGAGCCGAAGCCCAGCAAGAAAACTCACACAGCACATAACATATGCATATTATACAACTATTATAACAGATAACTCACAGATAAACAGATAGTCCATCAGATTAAACACATATACGGCCATGCCATCCCAGAAGCATTACCAAAGCCTGGGATCTCGGTCCTCACCGTAAGGATATCCCATGTATCCATTGGGGTCTCACCCTGGTGGTATGCACTATGCGTGCCAAATGTTACTCTCGGCCCCACTGCCATTCTCGACCTTCGCCGTTCTTGGCTCTTTGCCGTTCCCGGCTCCTTTGCCGTTCATTCTACTATAACCACTTATAGCATAACCCAAACAACATTCAAGCATATAATAATAATCTAATCAAGGCTACATCCTAACATGTAATACAATCTAGGGTCGTGCCCTGCAACAACACTAAGGGCCCATGCCCTGCTCTACGGGTACTACAGTTTTCTTACCTGTATCCCGAGCTTTACAATGCACCAAAGTCACGAGCACGGTCCTCTACCCCGAGCCTCTCCGAAAACCTCAAGTGGAGAATTCAACCTCAAGCTTCCTTGATTCCAGCTTCAAGCTAAACCCTCTGGTTTCACAAACTCTAACCAATCTTGATTTTTGTTTGGCTTCAATTGCCTCAAACCACCTTGATTCCTCTCCTAAGTCTCAAAATTCCCAACTCCCTTCCTTTCTTCCTTTTTGCCCTTAGTTCTCCTTTACTTTCAGCAAAAACTGAGTTGCCTAAGTGAGAAAACGTGAATGATCTTTTTCCCTCACTTGAAGTTATCTAAATCCCTGCCAAAAGACCATTTTTCCCTTCCATCTAATTCCCCTTCTTACTAAACCTCAAGGACATCCTAGACATTTCACATTCCTTACAAATCTACCATTTTCCTCACCTAAAATTGTTACTATCAATAGTTACCAATGGTCACTCAAGTTACCCAATTACCATTAACCATAACCCATTAATTCTCAAACTCAATTTATAAAATTCCCAAAATACCCCTAGGCTCCACCCGAGCCGGGTATTTAAACCCGTTGTGACTTTGAAACTAATTAGCCCCCTAGGACCGTCTCCACACATGCATCACAATAATATCACCACTCACACGTGGTACTAATCATATAATACAATTATCACATTTATGCCCTCAGTGGGCTAAAATTATCATTTTACCCCTAACATACAAACGGGACCCACATGCATATTTATTCCACCTAAACATGCATTCTAATCACATATTCGTTTAAATTCATATATTAACATGTTAATTCACTTATTGCCCTCCAGGCACGCTAATCAAGGTTCTAAACCTTATTAGCAAATTGGGGTGTTACAACTATCCCCTCCTTACAAGAATTCCGTCCTCGAAATTACCTGAATAACTTGGGATGCCGCTCCCGCATAACAGACTCAAGTTCCCACGTCGCCTCTTCAACCTTGTTGTTCCTCCATAGCACTTTAACCAAGGCGATGGTCTTGCTCCGCAAGACTTTGTCCTTTCTGTCAAGGATCTGAACAGGCTTCTCCTCGTATGATAAATCCTGATCCAGCTCCAAATTCTCATAGCTCAACACATGAGTAGTATCTGATACATATTTCCGGAGCATGGATACATGAAACACGTCATGAACCCCTGATAGAGCTGGAGGCATCGCTAACCTGTAAGCCACCTCTCCAACTCGTTCCAGAACCTCGAAGGGGCCAATAAACCTGGGGCTCAACTTGCCCCGAGCACCGAATTGTTTCACTCCTCTCAGGGGAAAAACCTTGAGGAACGCATGATCACTGACTTGAAATTCCACGCTCCTGCGTCTCAGGTCTGAATTACTCTTCTGGCGACTCTGGGAGGCGAGCATACGAGCTCTAATCTTTTCAATTGCCTCATCGGTCCTCTGAACCGTCTCAGGACCTAAATATCTTCTCTCACCTGTCTCATCCCAGTGTATCGGTGATCTGCACTTTCTTCCATACAACATCTCATACAGAGCCACCCCGATAGTCACCTGATAACTATTATTGTACGAGAAATCAATCAAAGGGAGATACCTACTCCAAGATCCCCCAAAATCCAATACACAGGCTCGTAACATATCCTTCAGTATCTGAATTGTCCTCTTAGATTGCCCATCTGTCTGAGGATGATAAGCGGTACTAAACCATAATTGTGTGCCCATTGCCTTCTGCAGGCTCTCCCAAAACTTAGAGGTGAAGGTGGGGTCCCTGTCAAATACTATCGACCTCGGAGCCCCATGAAGTCGAACAATTTCCTTTACATATAGCACATCATACTGTTCCACAGTATAAGTTGTCCTCACAAGTAAAAAGTGGGTGAACTTAGTATACCTGTCCACAATCACCCACACTGAGTCATGTTGACCCACGGTCTTCGGCAATCCAACCACAAAGTCCATGGTAATATCTTCCCATTTCCACTTGGGAATTCCTAGAGGCTGCAATAACCATGTCGGCCTCTGATGTTCAACTTTAATCCGTTGACAAGTTAAGCACCTAGCCACATAGTCTACCACATCCCTCTTCATGCCTGTCCACCAATACAGAACTCTCAAATCCTGGTACATCTTCGTAGTACCTGGGTGTAAAGAGTAGGGAGTGGTGTGAGACTCATCCAGAATCTCTCGCCGAATATTTGGATCATTCGGAACACAAATCCGTCCTTTGTAATTCAATAAGCCCATCTCTGAGATAGAGAAGTCCTTAGTCCTTCCAGCTAGGACATTCTCTCTACGTTCAACTAACTAGGGATCCCTTCCCTGTGCTTCCTTGATCCTCTCAAGGAGTGTTGACTGAAGAGTTATGTTGGCTAACCTACCAACCACTAACTCTATACTTGCTCTGGTCATTTCCTCAGCTAATTTGTCTGATACCTGTCTCGAACTGTACAACTGTTCTGGGCCCTTCCGGCTCAATGCAACAGCCACTACATTAGCCTTTCCAGGATGGTATAGGATATCATAATCATAATCCTTTACCAATTCTAGCCACCGTCTTTGGCGCATATTCAAATATTTCTGAGTAAAGAAATACTTTAAACTCTTGTGATCCGTGTATATCTCACACCTTTCACCATACAGGTAATGTCTCCAGACCTTAAGTGCGAATACCACTGCACCTTTCACCTTTCAACTCCAGATCATGCGTGGGATATCTCTGCTCATACTTTTTTAATTGCCTTGATGCGTAAGCTATTACTTTCCCAGCTTGCATCAACACACATCCCAAACCATGTTTGGAAGCGTCATAGTAAACCATGAACTTCTCATTGTCTGTCGGCAGGCTCAACACTGGTGCAGTAATAAATCGACGCTTTAATTCCTTGAAGCTATTCTCACACCGATTTGTCCCCACATACTTGGTCTTCTTTCTTGTCAATTCTGTCAATGGAATAGCAATTTTGGAGAACCCCTCTACAAATCGCCGGTAGTATCCTTCAACCCAAGAAAACTTCTAACCTCAGGAACACTGCTCGGTCTAGGCCAATCTCTCACTGCCTCTATCTTACTTGGATCAACCAGTATCCCCTCCTTACTGACAATATGGCCCAGAAATGTAACCTGCGGTAACCAGAACTCGCACTTACTGAACTTGGCATATAACTTATACTCTCTCAATCGCTGCAACACGAGGCGCAGATAATGCTCATGCTCTGTCTCTGACTGGGAGTACACCAGTATATCATCGCTAAATACAATCACAAACTTATCTAGATAATCTTTGAAAATCATGTTCATCATATCCATAAAAGCTGCTAGGGCATTGGTTAATCCAAAGGACATAACCAGAAATTCATAATGCTCGTACCTTGTTCGAAAAGCAGTCTTTGGTATGTCATCCTCTTTAATCCATAACTGACGATAGCCTGACCGGAGATCAATCTTTGAAAACACCGTACTCCCCTGTAACTGATCGAATAAATCATCGATCCTAGGCAGTGGATACTTATTCTTAATAGTTAACTTGTTCAACTCCCTGTAGTCAATGCACATTCTAAGCAATCCATCCTTCTTCTTAACAAATAACACTGGAGCACCCCATAGCGAGAAACTCGGTCTGATGAACCCCAGATCCAGTAGCTCCTATAACTGAATCTTTAACTCTGTTAACTCTGCCGGAGCCATTCTATAAGGTGCCCTAGACACTAGCTCCGCTCCCGGTGCCAACTCTATGACGAACTCGATCTTCCGGTACCACTATCCCTTGATAACAAACCGGTGATAACACACACACCTTTTCTATGTTCACTTGAGACCTCAATGTCTCGCTTTTGTACCATTAATGGCCATATGCACATTCCATTCATAAACTTTTCTTGAGAATGACTCCCAATTCTCATGAGGGGCTGCACCACCCCTAGGTCTATATAGGTAGAACTCTTACAGTATTTTGTTACCCTAAAATACTTGTCTTTTCAAGACTGAGTTCTATTAAAAAACCTTTCAGTTTTAACCCTCATTTCGGTAACACACTAGTACTCATATCTCAGATGGGATAAAATTTGAGTACTACTATCTATTCACTTGATTGACTTGTTATTACCTATTGAACCTAATACTAGTTTGGTTACTAGTATTAAGATAGGTTACCATCAACCGTGAATCTCTTTAGGGAGTCTAAGTCCCATCTCTTGAGATGTAAAATTGATTCCATTTGAATCATTTCTTTTCTCATGTATGCATACTTAGACACTCTCATTATTTTATTCAAACTTTGTTGCTAGCCATAGTTTGATTAAAATAGTTACCCCTTTAAAATAGTGATTTTGACCATAGTCAACACCCCCGCTATTTTATAGTTTAATATCCAAGATAAACATTTGAATATTAATTCTAGAAATCTCTTTGTTTCTAAAATTATCCTTTATGTTTTAAATTGATTCCTTCTTGAATCAAAATATTACAAACAGTAACTTTAGACACCAAGCATGTCTAGATTTATCCATTCTATACACATATAGCCAATGTGATTTAAAATGTGGAATTCCAAATCACCTATTTGATAGGATGACCAAATTAATCAATTGATTAACAACAAAATAAATTGATTAACTTTGGAGCATCACCCCCACATTTCTCACATAGTGATAATAAAATATGACTTTAAAATAGAAATCTCTTCATTTCTAATAAGTCATTTATCCTCCAAGATAAATCTAGACCTATGATTCTCAAAGTTCATTGTGAGTCCTTAAGCTTCATGATAAACACTCAATAGATCAAGATAAAAAACCTCAATGTTTATCTTGATTCATTTACTTGCTAAAGCAAGGCACACTTATTTGAAAGTAACTTTCACTTGGTTGCTTTCTTTTATATATTTCACAAAATAAAATGTGAACACAAGTGTAATGTGATAATTTCTCAAACAAATAATCACATTATGAAATAATAGGTCTACACACTTACCTATTATTTTAACAAGTTCATTTTGAAACTTTGTTTATGTCTCACATAAATGTCTCATAGAAAAATAAAGAATTATTATAGAATAATACTTTAATTTTATTGATAGCTTTTAAGAGTACAAGCTTTATTACAATAATTTTTTTTTTCAACAAGGCACATAAACATGGTAATCATGTTAGGATCTCTTCTTCCTTTTCTATAGCATTTACCTCATTCTCATGTGGGTCCTTTCAGTACCTACATACTCTAGCATAGTGCCCGGGTTTTCCACAAACAAAACAATGACCTCTCACGTCTTTGAATTGTCCATGATCTTTCTTTGGACCTAAAGGGTTCCCACTACCCTTTTTGTTTCTGTTGTTGCCCTTTGGATGCTTGTGTGAAACCGCATTGGCCTTGGAAGTCTCATCTTTAGACTCATTCACACCCTTGTCTCTTATTCTCGATTCCTCTTCAATTCTAACGTGTTTTTGGATCTCTTCCAAAGTGTAATCCTCATTCTTATGGAGGATTATTTTTAGGGATGTAAATGGGGCGGGTCGGCCCCGCCCCGCCCCGGATCCGACCCGATCCGCTAAGCTTATGCCCCGACCCGACCCGACCCGCCCCGTTAAGGCATTTGATGCGGGTCGGGTCAGACCCGCCCCGGATGTGATGGAGCGAGTCAGACCCGACCCGGTAAGATTTTTTTTTTATTTTCTTTTTCTGTAATAAAATAAATACTAACTTTTTAAAATATGTTACAATATAAAAATAAATGGCAAAAAAATCTCTCATACTAGACATAAATGAGCTACCTAAATTTTTTTATAAATGGTCTTGCATACTAAAATAAAAAAAAATTAATATACTTCAAAGCAAAACATCAATTTTCTCCTCTATTCCTCTTAAATATATTGTCTTATTTAATATATATACATATATATATATATTTGGATCATTAATCACCCTAAATAGTGGTAGTAATTAGTTTTTTTTTTTTTAATTTTTACAAAAAAAAAAAAAAAAAACAACCGGGTCGGGTCGTGATCCGACCCGCTTCAATTGCTAGCGGGTCGGATCGGATCTCAACCCGCCCCGTTATTGCCCCGATTATATTCGGATCAGGGGCGCCCCGTCGGGTCGGGGCTCCGACCCGCCCCGATCCACCGGGTTTTTTTGCCATCCCTAATTATTTTCCTATAGCTCCTCCAAGTTGGTGGTAATTTTGCCACTATTGCACCAACTTGGAAGGCCTCGGGAAGCTCAATCTTGAGAACTTTCAACTTGTTCACAATCACTTGTAACTCATGAATTTGAGGTAAAAGAGTTTTCACATCAATGAAAGAAAATTCAAAATATTGAGAAATTAAGAACTTTCTTGTACCATCTTCCTCAGCCTAGTACTTACTCTCCAAGGCATCCCAAATCTCCTTCGCGGATTTGGTATTGGTATAGAGGTCATATAGCCTATTGGATAGGGCATTAAGGATATGACCCCTACAAAGAAGGTTGTCCTCTTCTCTCTTCCTTCTTTTCTCCACCTCAAGGATGTTAATCTCCTGAGCTGGGAGGAATTTCAGACCTTGTTCAATGAAAAGTATTACAATGACGCCATTAGAGCGGCGAAGGCTGATGAATTTATGAGGCTACTTCAGGGAAACTTATCAGTAACTGAGTATGCCTTAAGGTTTGATCGTTTGGCAAAGTTTGCCAAGGAGCTGGTGCCCACTGATGGGACCAGGAGAGAGCGTTTCCTACAGGGGCTACAGCCTAGGTTAGCCCGAGATGTGCGCATCACCACTGTGGCAGGAGTGACTACTTATGCACAGGCGGTGGAGAAGGCACTTACAGCTGAAACTGCAGAGATTAAGATCTGGCGTGAGAATGCAGCCAGAAGGGATTTCAGGAGGCCAGGTCCTCCATTTGTGGGTTCTGGTAGGGGTGTTGGCCCCAATGATCAGAAGAGGAAGGTTCCTGACACCTTCCCAGTTCCAGGTCCTGACAGGAGACCTCGTGGTGTTACAATAGGTCGTCCTGGGGGCAGTGAAGCCTGGAGGTCCTATCCCGAGTGTCCTAGATGCAAGAGGCATCACTTGGGAGAGTGTAAGGCAAGGGCATGCTTCTCTTGTGGAGCAGTAGGTCATCTGAAAAAGGATTGCCCTAAGGCAAGAAAGGAAGAGCCCAGGAAGGCAGATAGCTCGGCCCCAGCGCGAGTGTTTGCTTTGACTCAAGCAGAAGCCGAGGCTTCGCCCTCAGTTGTTACAGGTCAGCTTCTTAGTGCAGGAACTGTTTATAATGTATTGATTGACTCTGGTGCTACACATTCCTTTGTTGCGAGTAGTGTTATTGATAGATTGTGTAGACCTTGTGATTTCTATGCTGTGGGGTTTGGTACTTTGTTACCCACTGGGGAGCTGGTTGTATCCAGGAGGTGGGTCAGATCTTTGCCAGTGGTAGTGGAGGGCAGAGAGTTGTCAGTGGATCTTATAGAGTTGGTTATGACTGACTTCGATATGATACTGGGTATGGACTGGTTGGCCAAGTATGGGGCAACCATTGACTGCAGGAGGAAGATGGTCACCTTTGAGCCTGAGGGTGAGGATCCTTTTGTATTTGTTGGTACTGTGCATGGACCCCGTATTCCTATGATTTCTGCATTGAGGGCTAGGGATTTATTGCAAGGGGGTTGCATTGGATTCTTAGCCAGTGTGGTTGATACCACCAAGGTCGTGCCAGTGGGACCAGAGGATACTAGACTTGTGTGTGAGTTTCTGGATGTGTTTCCAGAGGATTTGCCAGGGTTGCCACCACACAGAGAGATTGAGTTCGTTATAGAATTGGCCCCAGGGATGGAGCCAGTGTCTAGAGCACCATACAGAATGGCCCCAGCTGAGTTGAAAGAATTAAAGGTACAGTTGCAAGATCTGTTGGACTTGGGTTTTATCAGACCTAGCTTCTCACCTTGGGGTGCGCCAGTTCTGTTTGTGAAGAAGAAAGATGGATCTCTGAGGATGTGTATAGATTACAGGGAACTGAATAAGTTGACAATTAAGAACCGGTATCCTTTTCCAAGGATAGACGATCTGTTTGATCAGTTGCAGGGTAAGACGGTATTCTCTAAGATCGACCTTCGTTCTGGTTATCATCAGTTGAGGGTCAAGGAGGGAGACATACCGAAGACCGCTTTTCGCACTAGGTATGGGCATTACGAGTTTTTAGTTATGTCATTTGGATTGACTAATGCCCCTGCCGCTTTCATGGATATGATGAACAGAGTGTTCAAGGAATATTTGGACCAGTTTGTGATCGTCTTTATCGATGATATTCTGGTGTATTCTCATACTGAGTTAGAGCATGAGCATCATCTGAGGTTGGTGCTGCAGAGGTTGAGAGAACACAGATTATTTGCAAAGTTCAAGAAGTGTGAGTTTTGGTTGTCTCAGGTGTCCTTTCTTGGGCACATTGTTGGTAAGGAGGGGATTACAGTAGATCCAGCAAGGATTGAAGCGGTCAGAGATTGGCCAAGGCCAAAGAATGCTTCTGAGGTTAGAAGTTTCCTTGGGTTGGCAGGGTATTACAGACATTTTGTGGAGGGGTTCTCAAAGATTACTACTTCGTTGACTGAGTTGACACGCAAAGGTCAGAAGTTTGTGTGGTCAGACAAATGTGAGAACAGCTTCCAGGAGTTGAAACAGAGGTTGATTACAGCTCCAGTTCTGAGTCTTCCGACAGACCAGGAGAAGTTTGTGATATACTGCGATGCTTCTCATTAGGGTTTGGGCTGTGTTTTGATGCAATCAGAGAGAGTTATAGCTTATGCTTCTCGTCAGCTGAAGGAGTACGAGAAGAGGTATCCTACCCATGATTTAGAGTTGGCGGCGGTGGTCTTAGCTTTAAAGATTTGGAGGCACTATCTCTATGGAGAGAAGTGTGAGATTTATACAGACCACAAGAGCCTAAAGTATTTCTTGACTCAGAAAGACTTGAACATGAGGCAGAGGCGTTGGCTAGAGTTAGTGAAAGATTACGATTGTGAGATTCTGTATCACCCAGGAAAAGCCAACGTGGTAGCTGATGCTTTAAGCCGGAAGGGTCCGGGACAGATTCATGGTATCAGGCTGATAGCCAGAGAGTTAGCTGACGATATGACCAGAGCTGGTATAGAGTTGCTGGTGGGCCAGTTGGCCAATGTTACGCTACAGTCTACGCTGCTAGAGAGGATTAAAGAGGGTCAGTTGAGTGATCCACAGCTGATCAGGATTAGAGAGGATGTCTTGGCTGGAGTATCCAGGGATTATACAGTGTCTGATTTGGGGTTGTTGAGATACAAGGGACGGATATGTGTTCCATTGGACACTGCATTGAGGCGAGAGATTCTGGATGAATCTCATACTACACCTTACTCTTTGCATCCAGGCACCACGAAGATGTATCAGGATGTGAGATCGTTGTATTGGTGGCCAGGGATGAAGAGAGATGTAGTAGAGTATGTGGCTAAGTGCTTGACTTGTCAGCAGGTCAAGGCTGAGCATCAGAGGCCGGCAGGGTTATTGCAGCCTCTGGATATCCCAGAGTGGAAGTGGGAAGACATCACAATGGACTTTGTGGTGGGCTTGCCCAGGACTGTTGGTCAGCATGATTCCATTTGGGTGATAGTGGATCGCTATACCAAGTCAGCTCACTTTCTACCAGTGAGGACTACTTATACTGTTGACCAGTATGCAGATCTCTATGTGAGAGAGATTGTGCGCCTCCATGGAGCTCCTAGGTCGATTGTGTCTGATCGGGACCCTACATTCACTTCCAAGTTTTGGAAGAGTTTACAGACAGCCATGGGTACTCGACTGAAGTTCAGTACAGCTTATCATCCTCAGACAGATGGGCAATCTGAGAGGACGATCCAGATATTGGAGGACATGCTACGGGCATGTGTGCTGGACTTTGGTGGATCATGGAGTAAGTATCTGCCTTTGATAGAGTTCTCCTATAATAACAGTTACCAGTCTACTATTGGTGTTGCACCTTATGAGATGCTATATGGTAGGAAGTGTAGATCTCCCATTCATTGGGATGAGATAGGTGAAAGGAGATACTTAGGTCCTGAGGCAGTTCAGAGGACCAGTGAGGCTATTGATAAGATTAGAGCTCGGATGCTGACTTCTCAGAGTAGACAGAAGAGCTATGCAGATCCCAAACGCAGGAATGTGGAGTTCCAGGTAGGAGACTATGTCTTCCTTAGAGTCTCGCCATGGAAAGGGGTGAGAAGGTTTGGGAAGAAAGGCAAGCTGAGTCCCAGGTTTGTAGGTCCATTTGAGATCCTGGAGAGGATTGGTCAAGTGGCTTACAGGCTAGCTTTGCCTCTGGCGTTGTCAGCCGTGCATAATGTATTCCATGTATCCGCTATTCGGAGGTATGTATCTGATGAGAGACATATTTTGAGTTATGAGGATCTGGAGCTTGAGCTAGATCTCTCCTTTGAGGAGCAACCTGTTCAGATACTTGATCAGAAGGATAAAGTCCTCAGGAATAAGACAATACCTTTGGTTAAGGTATTGTGGAGGAACAGCAGGGTCGAGGAGGCGACCTGGGAGCTGGAGTCTGATATGCGGAGTCAGCATCCCGAGCTGTTCAGGTAAATTTCGAGGACGAAATTTCTGTAAGGAGGGGATAGTTGTTGTTGACTGCGTTTTTAGCCAACGACGTGAGAACGTCAAATACGACGAACCTTCAAGAGAATGTAAACGACAACAGACGGTATAAACAAGAAAAGTAAATAACACAGAATTTTTATAGTGGTTCAGCCCCGATTGTCGGTAATAGCCTAATCCACTTAGAGTTGTGATTTATAAATCTATACTCAAGATCAGATGGACTATGCCAACTGAGTTTCTTCAGTATAAATTGTGAAAATACAAGAATTCTCTCTAATTTCAGCACTTTCTCTCTCTAGAATAGACAGACCCAATTTTATCTCTCTAGAAAGAATAAGCAGAAGGGCCCTCTTCTCATCCCATCAGCTCTCTATTTATAGAGATAGGATCCTCAACTGATATCCCCTTATAATAGGGATATTTTATTATATTTATTACATTTATATTACAAATAAACATTCAAAATTCAAAATGTAACAAATTCCCCATTTGTGGGAAGAATGAGAGATTCCCGCGCATGTTGTTGAAGTTGTGTCTGACTTAGTCTCCTCTAGCTAGTTGGTCCACCTCCTACTCACTACCCATGCAAGTGCTGGTTAAACATGCATGGTGGTAGGACATGCTTTGGGTGGGTTGAACGTGCATGGTTCTCCTCGAACATGTACTCTCCTCTAGCATGCCATGTTCCTCCTTGAACCAATCTCCTTGGCTTCTCCTCGGACCAAGGTGGTTCGAGGCAACTTCCTTGGCACCTCACCTTGAACGACATTGAGGCAACCTCACCTTGGACAACATTGAGGGAACCTCACCTTGGACAACATTGAGGGAACCTCACCTTTGACAACATTGAGGGAACCTCACCTTGGACAACATTGAGGGAACCCCACCTTGGACAACATTGAGGCAACCTCCTTTAGCATCTCCCAAACATGTCCGATCGAACATTGTATAGACTTTCCTTATGAAAGTCTAAGTCTCCATTCTCTTGCATGAGACTCCTCCTCCTTAGCTATTTACCTTGGGCACGTTCGAGCCAATACTTAGAAAACCTTGGGAGGCTTACCTCCTACACACCCTTGGGGTCTCCTAGGACCACACCCTCCTTGGGGTCTCCTAGGACCACCCTCTTAGCCCTCCTAGGAGGCACTCTCCTAGATGCATTCTCCTTATCCTCCTAGGATGCATTCTCCAATTTTTGGGTATAACAGTTGTAATGCCCCAGATTCCCTAATGTGGTTTAACGGCTGGATTAGTAGGCCGGGAGGGCCATAATTGCTTAATTATGCTGTTAAACGTGTTTATGTACGTTTATGAGAATTATATTATAATATAATGTTAATTGTATGCATGTCGGTGATATATGTTGAGACCACATTATGATGTGGGTTTGTTCGAGCTGTTCGACATGAGACGATCGTAGATTATTGATTAGCGGTTTAATCACAGCGGGTTTAAGTGTCGGGACTTGGTTTGAGTCTCGGGGTGATTTTGATGATTAGAGCGTTACCGGGAGATAAAGGGTAACGGGATGAGAATTATTGGTGTTTATGATTTTCGAGAATAACGGGAATTGGAGAGCGTTAATTATGATTAACGAGTTAGGAGGAAAGTACCAAAAATGCCCTTGGGAGTCTTTAGAAACCATTAATTGACCTAGGGGTAAAATGGTCATTTCATCCCTAGGATAGATATAACCTTATTCAGTTGAAAAGGTGATGGAAAAACAGAGTGTCTTTGAGAGTTCTCCCGTACCTTCTTTTTCTCTCTGTTCTTTGTGGTTTTTGAGCCAACTTTGAGGATTCTAGCTTGGGAAGCAAGCCTTGGGAGTTTGGGAGTGTGTTCCATCATTGAGGAGCTTCATAAGCCAAGCTTTGGGTAAGTTTCTAACCATAGTTTCTCTGGTTTGCTCTGTTTTGGTTTTGTTTTGCAGCTGAAATGTTTTGGGTGAATTCATGGGTTTTGTTGGGAGTTTTGGCTAGGGTTCCCATGCTTGTGATGTTTGGGATGTGTTGGGATGGTTTTTGGGTTCACTTGGCATCAAGAATAGGCTTTGGAAGCTTGGGAATCGAGTTAGAATCGAAGGAGATGAAGAAGGTCGGTTCAGGGGTGTTCTGGGCTGGAGGTAGCGCTACAGCGCCCACCCTAGGGCGCTATAGCGCTCCTCAGGAGGGTTTCTAGCACTTGGGCGGTTCTGAGTATAGCGCTGTAGCGCTAGGGGTTGAGCGCTGTAGCGCTACCCTGTTCCTTCCAACCCCCGTTTTGAGTGTTTTTAAGGGTTTTTGACTTGGGGTTTCAATCCTTAAGGCCCGGGATCGATTCTACTCACCGTGTGGGCATGTTTCGAGGTCCCGAGGGTGGTGCTTAGGTTAAGACCCTATTATTGTGGATTCTCATTAATGGAGGTTATAATTGGTTGTGATTAGGTAACCGCTAAGGAACTAAAAGACCGATCGTTCTCAGGGGTCGTCTTTATCATACTTCTCGCTCGAACTTGAGGTAAGAAAACAGTGTATGAATACAGTTGCACCCTATACAGGTATATGACATGCATGGTTTGATATTGAAGCATGTTGGTTGATATACGTGAACGTGGATTGCATATTAAATGCTAATGAATGATGATCACCTATTTAAGACACTGACTAGTCAGGGACCGACTCTAAAGTCGATGATCACGCATTGAATGGCTCTATGGCATTAATGCGGGACCGGCCCTAAGGTCGATGAACTTATAAGCGCTTGCTTGGTCTACGACCAGATGACTATAGCCAAGGTATATGACCCCGGTGACCGTTTGTCACGTGGCTAAGGGACGTTGTCCATAGTTTCGGCTCTAGAGTCGTGAGGAAGGTTATGTTGGTGACCAATCACCATGCACCTGTCCTGAACAAACTTATGAGTGAAACACTTATCGATTAAGCCCTGGTGACCCTATCGTCACATGGCTAGAGGGAGCGTTGCTCATTACTGTGACTTTTGGCTATTGTCACCTATTTGTTGGACTGATAGTCCTGGATGATGATTATACCGTATCTTATTGTGTTTTCTTGCTGGGCCTTGGCTCATGGGTGCTACGTGGTGCAGGTAAAGGAAAGGAAAAGCTTGGCCAGCCTTGAGTGGAGAGCTTGGGCGGTGTGATGTACATACAGGGCCGCTTGACCGCCACGGTCAAGGAGTTCTCAGAGGGACTAGGGGTTTACCCTATTTTTGCCGCTTAGGCCGGCGGGGATTGTATATATGAAACTGTAGCGACTCTTTTGTAATACGAACTACTTGTAAACATTTTAAAAGGCTCATGAGCAGTTTGTTTACTTAATAAAATGTACCCTTTCCTTTTACTGGTTTTCCACCTTAACCTGATAATAACACTTAGATCACGTTTTTAGCCAAAGGACTCGGGTAGCGAGTCAAATTTCCGGTTCACCGTTCTCCGTAACTGTTCTGGGGTAGCCAGGGCGTTACAATTACATTCAGAGTCGTGTTCAAATGGATCAGACACAGCTTCAGTGGAGACTGGTTGGGAACGACTTGTATTCAAGGCAGGATTGGATTTTACTTGACCTTCGGATGAGGCGAGTGAAACCGCTGAGGCTAGGTTTTGTTAAGCATCAAGGTTGGGAAAGGTAACTCCTTTACTCGTAGCCCCAATAAAAGAATCTCCTTCAGGACCCGAAAGAGCAAGAACCTTCTTTCTTGCTGTGGTCTTAGGTCGACGGCCTGTAGGAGGTGAGACAGCAAGGATAGATGCTGGTGCAGTCGGAGTGGCAGTGGGAACTGTCTCAGGAACTGTCTCCTTCTGAGACTTCACAGATTTGGAGGAAGAACCACGACCTTGGGTCTTCATGGCTACTAAGAGAGAAACAAGTGAAACACACAAAGAACAAAACCCTAAACACTTTGGTTACAAGTGAGAGAAAGACAAGAAAACACCTAGAATGAAATAGCCAAAGTGAATCCGAATATATGGAGTATTTGGTGTACAAAAGAGGCAAGTTCGAAAATGGGTTGCCAAAAATGGGTAACCGAATTTAATGTGATTCATGCCAAAATATCTCCTTTTAAAAAAAAATTCTTTCACACCTCAAAAATTGGAAACTTTTTGCTTGATTTTGAATATAATGAGATAAAACAAATAAATTGCATCAATTATTTTTTCAAACTTGATTTTTTTAAGTACACGGTCAAAAAAATCAGATTTTAATTTTTTTTATTTAAAGAATAAAATTGCCGAAAGTAAAATGTAAATTTCCATACCATATGTGTTAATGTAAATGTCAAGTCCTGTTCAACAGAAACAAGATAACCATATTTTTCACAAATTAGATAAACGAGTTATAATTAAAATACTAAGTGACCATAATTCGAAAATATATACCAATCACAAAACATATTTTAATCAATTCATTATATGTATGAGTCTTACAACAATCTTACACAGTTTAGTCAACAGGCATATGTGTGTGCATGTGTAATCAATTTGGTGTTTCTTTTTGGCCTTTTAAATCTAGGGTCATTGCCCATATTTGGCAATTGTAGCCTTTTTTCAAATTGTAACCATAATGGAGGCTATAACTCTTATACTGATGGTAGCCCTTTGATGGACCTAAAACGGGTATGTTTTAAATATTTATAACTCACAAGCGAACGAATCGTATATGAAGTATAGTGTTCGTGTAAGCACGAGATCGAACCCAAAGGAGTTGTCTAAAATAAAAAAGAAAACTATTTTAAACCAAAATTAATAAATTCTAACCTACCTCCAAAGATTGATGAGATTTAATGTCATGAACTTAAAATAAAATATTTAAAATAAAGCTATTTAAGAGAATAAAAGTAAACCAATTATGATTTGAAAATAAGTTGTAAAAAAAAATTTATTAAGATACTAGAATCCACAAAATGTAAGTTTAATAATATTTATTAGTATATTGATTCCCAAGTTTTAGTGATAGTTAAAATAAATCAAACTATCATTTTCCAAATAGATTTATAATTTTAAGCACAAATTACTTCTAAAAAGATAGGATTTTTCTTCACTTTTCAAAAAGTATAATTTCAAAGTATTTAATGTGAATCAACCTAATGAAACAACAAAAAAATCAAATAACATTATTTATAAGGCAAAACATAATATTTTTTTTCTAAGCATTGGATGTGTACAATTTAATGACACATCTTACACAAAGAATATTATTTTTTGCAAAATGAAGAACAAAGTGCATATTATCTAACAATCCAAAATATGAGATATTAAAGATGAAATACATATATGAAGAAGAAAAATCCATAAACTTTGCTGCATTACAAGGGAAATCAACATACAACATAAATATTATCTAGTTACAAGTTGCTTCATCATGCTCTTAATAATCTTATAAAAAAAAATTAGAAGCACATAACTAGAATAGAAATTACAAAATAAACAAAATACATACTTGAAAATGCTCTTGAAAAACCTCACAATGGAAGAGAGAATGATAGAGAGGAAATGGTAGAAAACAAGATGATAACCCCAAAATTAAGCACCCCCCAAAATTAAGAAGATGGTGGGTTCTTCTCCCTTCAAAAATGACATTTTCCATTTTTTTCTCTTTATTTTTCAAACACAAAAAAAAAAAAAAAATTACAATTCCTAGAACATAAAAATAGATTAAATCACAATCAAATATTTTCAATTATAAATAAATCATATTAATTATTTGAAAATACTTAATTAAAACTTAATTTAATTTATATTAAAGATCAACAAAAGTGCATTTTTTTTTACTTCTAACTAAACTCAATAATTCAATTAATTAAACTACAACATTTTACAATAATATAACTAAAAAATACACAAAAATCTATAAAATCAAAATAAAGCTAATAAATTCTAAATTACTTAAAAACTACATAAATTAATTAAAAACTCAAGCACTAAGCAACAATTAGCTTACAAAATGTGGTAAAATAACTCTATTTTGTAGAGTTATCACCATTTATACTGGTAGAGTATCCTCAAATATAATTGATAATTACCTGGTACCAACTTACTTAGTGTCGGCTTTCACACATCAGTATAGGTAGCTCTATTCCAAAATGGAGCCTGAAAAAGAAACTGGATTAAAGAATGCTCATACAAAAACAAACATAATGATTTGATCAAATATAAATTGGATGATCTATAATTTTTCAAATATGGTTTTTATTCCTCACAAAGTATAAGAATTATAACGTTCATTTTCTAAAATTAAAAAAATATGCTCATCAAATTTCTTCCAAACAAGACAAGAGATTTACACAATCACATATGCAAGGCAAGACAATCAATTATTGGCAATTTCAAATCAAGCAAACCCCCAAAAATTTCCCGAGGGAATCAAATCTGACCATGTCTAAAATTTTTGTAAAAATATCTGCAATTTTTTTATTAGTCTCAACATATTCTAAAAATAATGTTTTGTTTTCAACAAGTTCCCTAATAAAATGATGACGAATGTCAATATGTTTGGTGCGAGAGTGCTGAACAGTATTTTTGGAGTTATTCATAGCACTTGTATTATCACAAAAAATGGTTAAAGATTTAATATCAAACTCATAGTCTGCCAACACTTGTTTCATCCACAACAGTTGAGTACAACAGCTTCCAACAGCTATGTACTCAGCTTCGGCTGTTGACAAGGAGATGGAGTTTTGTTTTTTACTATGCCAGGAGACCAAATTGTTTCTGTACACCCTAATTTTCCACGGGCTATTAGCGAGCTGAGATATGGCATAATTATATCAGCCACGTGGACGCCACGTGGCCGGAGCTACTGTTGTAAGGTCCTACCTCTTTAGCTCGAGGTAACAAAAGGTTGACCAAGATTATTTAAGGGCCGAGACAGGGATATGAAGACCGCAAGCCAAGAAGGCATCCAACTCGAGGTACGAGCTGGAATGGGAAGCCGTGACTCCTTATAAAGTCAACCACGCAATGTAAATGTGCATATATCAGACATCACGTGTCTGATATATCCCTGAATTCTCGGACACGCAACATGAACGTGCGTATTCAGACACCCACGACTGGGTTGGGCCGTGCGGCCCATTATCCCCCTTACCTATTGATTAGACCACACTTCATTTATCAGGTTTTAGGAATTAATCATGAATGTCACAGAAGTGACATAATGGGTCAGAAGGTCATGGGATAACCCCCCTTACCAACTCCCAGGTGCCCTCTCCTATAAATATGGAGACCCTGGGAATTGCAAGGGGTTGGATTCTATTATGTAACGAAATACCCTGTAAAAGAATACCAGAAGCATAGCAATAATATTGGCTGGTGGAGTAGAAGGATTTTAACTTTTGAACCACCTAAAAACGTAGTTGTGTCATCAGTCCATTTGAAGATCATTCATCTGTTTCGGTTCATAATTAAGCACTAATCTCTTTCTCTTATTTTCTCAATTATCTGTTGGCGAAGAACCGCGTCAACAGTTTCCTAAGTAAAAACAACCATCACTTGTACTTTTTCGGTCATCAGTGTTTCTTGCCCAATCTGCATCACTATAACACACAAGGTTAGAATTTGTTTCTTTGGAGTACCAAATGCCTAAATCAAGAGTATTATTGATGTAACGAATAATTCTTTTTACAGCAGTCACATGAGACTCCATGGGGTTCCCTTGGAAATGTGCACAGACTCCAACACTATAACTGATATCAGGTCGACGAGCAGTTAAGTATAGGAGACTCCCAATCATACTCCTGTAAAGATTTGAATCAACTTTCTTCCCATTTTCATCTTTAGATAGTTTGATGGTAGTTCCCATGGGAGTTTTAGCAGTTTTAGATGTATCGAGTCCAAATCTCTTCACCATATTTCTGGCATACTTTCTTTGTGAAATGAAAATTCCATCGTCTGACTGCTTCACTTGGAGTGTCCTAAGAAAAAATTGAGTTCTCCTACCATGCTCATCTCAAATTCTTCCTGCATTTGTTTCACAAATTCCTGCACTAGAGAATCATTAGTAGAACCAAACACTATATCATCAACATATATTTGTGCTATCATAATATTTGTATCAACATTTTTTATAAAAAGTGTTTTGTCTACTCCCCCTCTCTTGTATCCCTTTGAGACAAAAAAATAAGTTAGTCTCTCATACCAAGCCCGTGGGGCTTGTTTCAACCCATACAAAGTTTTTTGCAATTTAATAACATGATTAGGACAGTAAGGATCCTCAAACCCTTTGGGTTGCTCCACATAAGCTTCTTCATTCAAAAATCCATTTGAAAAGCGGATTTGACATCCATTTGAAACAATTTAAAACCAAGAACACATGAAATAGCTAGTAATAATCTTATGGATTCAAGTCTTGCAACAGGGGCAAATGTCTCATCAAAATCAATTCCTTCAACTTGAGTGTACCCTTGAGCAACTAGTCTAGCTTTATTTCTTATTATGGTCCCAAATTCATCATTTTATTTTTAAATATCCACTTTGTACCTATAACATTAGTATGACTTGGTCTAGGGACAAGGATCCATACCTCATTCCTTGTGAATTGATCTAGCTCTTCTTGCATAGCACTGATCCATGATTCATCATTTCAGGTTTCCTTCACATTTTTTGGTTCCAATGTAGAAGTAAAACAAACAAATTGAACCAAGTTTACATACCTCTTTCGAGTGACCATACTCTCTTCAAGATTTCCCAAAATGAGATTAGAAGGGTGATTCTTTTTTACTCTGGTTGATGGTTATTTTTGAACGGAGTCAGAGTAAATAACTAGATTTTTCTTCTCTGTTTGTCTAGTTGTTTCTTCGACAGAATCAGCGTCTGATACATCATCAGTAGCTGTTGTTGCCTCTGAAGGTTGTGCTATCAGATCTGCCATTTCTTTATGATGTCGAACATCAATGAACCTGTCAATTTCCTCCTCATGGGAGTACTCAGAAAAATCTTTTAGATCATCAACAACCACATTAGCAGATTTCATAATAGTTTGGGTTCTCATGTTATAAATACGATAAGCCCTACTATTGGTGGAATATCCAATAAAAACTCCCAAATCTCTTTTGGCATCAAATTTTCCCAAATTCTCACGATCTCTAAGAATATATCACAGACACCCAAATACATGAAAATAATTGACATTGGGTTTTCTACCTTTCTAGATCTCATGTGGAGTTTTATTTCTACCTGGTCACAGAAAAATACAATTAATTGTGTAACAAGCAGTGTTAATTGCTTCAGCCCACAGTTTCTTTGTGAATTTTTTGCTATTTAGCATAACTCTGGCCATTTCCTGCAAAGTACGATTTTTCTGTTCCACTACCCCATTTTTTTCTGGGGTTTTGGGTGCAGAAAATTCATGCAAAATTTCAAAAGATTTACAATATTCATCATAAACAGATTTTTCAAACTCCTTACCATGATCATTTCGTATTCTTACAATCTTTCCAATCTTAGAATTTTTTTCAACTCTTAGTCTTGTACATAGAGTTTGAAAAGCTTCAAATGTATCTGAATTTTCAATTAAGAATTCTAACCAAGTAAATCTAGAAAAACCATCCACACATACAATAATGTATCTCTTACCATTAATAATTTCAACCTGTATAGTACCCATGAGATCCATATGCAATAATTTCAACACATTTAAAGTATTAATATCAGACAGTGCTTTATGGGAAATTTTCAACTGTTTTCCCAATTGACATGATTCACACTTACCAAGTGATTCTTTACCTAGCTTGGGTATACCACGAATGAGACATGCATTAGCAATTTTTTGAAATTTATATGTCCAAGTTTTTCATGCAAAAAATCATTATTATTAAAACTTGATGATGACACATGACATGTGAATTTTTGTGTGAGTGTGTAACAATTATCCAAAGAATGAGAACCTTTAAGAATAATGTCACCACTTTGATTTACAACATTACACTCATCATGTGAAACATTAACAAGAAAACCTTGGTCACAAATTTGGCTTATGCTAATTAAGTTGGCTTTCAGCCCATCAACAAGAAGCACATTTTTTAGTTTTGGTAACCCTTCAATGTTTAGAGTACCTTTACCTAAAATATTTCCTGTCATTCCATCCCCGAATGTTACTACTCTACACCTCAAGGATTTGAAGTTTGTGAGTATGTTGGCATTACCTGTCATATGTCTTGAACAACTGCTATCAAAGTACCATGAACTAGATGCATGTATTTTATGACAGGTAAAGGTAGCCAAGCAAACAGAGTTATCTTTCTTGACCCATATTATTTTTTATTTTGAATTTCTTTTGGTCAAGAATTGATTCATGCTACCAAAGTGTTTAACATAATTCTTTTTAAATAAATTTAACAGAGAAAAACACTTAGGTCTTCGGAGAAATTTTCTTTAGTTGTAGATCTGTTGGAATAGATGACAACTTCGTGGTCTCTGAAGAGTTACTTGTTCCTGCAAAACGGTTAGTTGGCACAACAGTCGGATTATTCATGGATTTTACAAAAATCATTTTTCTTGAGGATTCAGATCCATTAGATCTTAATCCACTGTAATCACCAGCCTTTTTTCTTGCAGATAGAATATCATCCAAAATTACAGATCTTGGATTAAGCATTTTGACACATTTTTGCATAAGATCAATTTCTTTACTCAGAGAATTAATTTCATCATTTTTGGACGCAATAATCATCTCAAGTTCTTCAATTTTTTCAACAGATTTTTTATTATTACTAGCCATTAATCGATTCTCAGAGCAAACTTTTAGCCATTGATCATACATTATTTTATAAGACTCTTTCAATGACTCCTCATCTAGGTCAGAATCATCAGAGTCAATGTCAGAATTCTCATTATTTTGAACAGAATTATTAAGGCATAACAAATCCTTGTAATCAACTGAAGAAAAAACCATACATTTGTGAACAGAGGTTAAGGCAACACTGTTTTCTTCCTCATCACTCAGTTCAGAGTCTTGATCGCTCCAAGTGGCTGCCATGATTTTCTTTTTCTTTAAGGTATTTGCACACTCAGATTGAATGTGTCAAAATCCTTCACATTCCTGCACTGAATACCCTTTTTATTAGTCTTAAAGGGTTTAGAAAAATTACCTTTTGGGATTTTGGATATGGCCTTTTTGTTTCCCAATTTCTTTATGTACTTTTGAAAAAAATTCGTTAACAAAGCCATCTCATCATCCAAAGATTTCAAGGCAATAGATTTCTCCTTGATTTCTTTTGTTTTACCTTTTTGTCTAATTTGTTGGTTTAGTTCAAAAGTTCGAAGTGAACCCATCAATTCTTCTACTTTTATTTTTTCCAGATCCTTTGCTTCTTCAATTGCAGTTAGCTTAGTCTGAAACCTGTCAGGGAGAACTCTAACAATTTTTTGAACCAAAACATTATCTTCAAGTTTCTCACCAAGAGTTAAATATTCGTTAGCAATATTTGACAATTTCTCATAAAATTCAGTGAGGGTTTCATTTTCATTCATTTTCAAATTTTGTTGGGAGCATAACAAGCCTAGAACGCTTGACATTAGTAGTTCCTTCAAATTGAGTTTGAAGGATTTTCCAAGCATCTTTGGCCTAAACACATGAAGAAATCAATTTAATGTAACATTCACCAACACCATTAAAAATAGCATGTAGTGCTTTATTATTGTAACTGGATAGTTTATCTTCAGCATCAGTCCAATCAAGTTCAGATTTTACCTTAGTTACATCATTTCTTTCTGCTGGAGGAGTCCAACCATTCAAAATAGCTCTCCAAGCCTTCTCATCTTGAGATTTGATGAAGGCTCTCATTCTAACTTTCCAATATGGATAGTTTGAATCATTGAGTAAAGGGGGGCAAGTTATGGAGCCTCATTCTGTGAAAAAATACATTGCAAGAACAAGAACAACAAACAGAATAAACCAAGATCACAATAAAAAATGAGTGACCCGCTCTAATACCAATTGAAATTCCGTTTTTAGTAATTACAAAATTAATTAAACCATGTGAATTAATTAAAGTGCGGAATGGTAATTAAATGTTTAAACAGATTTCAGTCCTATCGGGACAGAATTCAAACTTGTCATGACAGAAACTGAATACAATAAAAAGACAGTGCAAAAACCAATAAAGAACACAACGAAATTTTACAAGGTTCAGAAACTCTTTCGGATAACCTACTCCTTGGGGCCACGCCCAGAGAATAAAATCAATTAATAAAGAATCACAAGTACAAAATATTGACTTAAACAAAACAAGACTCCCTCTTGAGATTTGTCGCAACTTTGTTGTACTTCTCTTCACTAATCTGATCTTGATTGAAACGCTCAACCACTTGAACTCCCTTCAATGGCCAGCGAGTGCTTGCATCCTCCTAATGCAAGGCTTGTAAAAATCCTCTCCCGGATATTATAAAAGTTATGTTCAAATTACAATATATATTCACTCATGTGTGGTATAAACTCACCACAACAACTAAACACTCATTTTCTCACAAGATCACGTGAATACTATGATCTTGAATACAAAGAAGGAACTCTCACAGATATTACAATACACTCACAAATTATGCATCTAAGAGTTCACTATTTCTCAATGCCTTAGAAGCTTATTTATAGAGTCTATTTCGTTCTCATAAAGGATGAGAAAGAATCTCCTAATAAAGACAAGAATATTTGAAGATATTCTTGATTGATGAAGAATTGCCTTTTTTAGAAGATGCTTGTAATGCCCTGGTTACCCCAGAACAATTACGGTGAACCGGAAATTTAACTCACTACCCGAGCCCTTTGGTTAAAAACGTGCTTCTAGTGTTATTAGCAGGCTAAGGTGGAAAACCAATCAAAAGGAAAGGATATATTTTATTTAATGCATAAAACTGTTCATGGGCCTATAAAATCATTTACAAGTTATTTACAACTCAAAATGGTCATTACTGTTTCAAATTTACAACCCGCCGACCTAAGCGGCAAAAATAGGGTAAACCCCTAGTTCCTCTGAGAACTCCTTGGTCATGGTGGTCAAGCGGCCGCATATGTACACAGCACCACCTAAGCTCTCCACTCAAGGCTGGGTGAGATTTTCTTTCCTTTTTCCTGCACCACATAGCACCCATGAGCCAAAGCCCAACAAGAAAAACACAATATAGCATGAATGTAATATCACAATGATCATAATAATCATTCAGAACTTTCTGTCCAAAATAGATGAGTGACAATTGGAAAAGTCACTAAAGTGGGTTCCGTTCCCATCAACCATGTGACGATAAGGTCAATGGGGCTTTAAAAATAAGTGATCCTTTCACTAGCTTAAACAAGATAGGTGCTTGATGACTAGTCACCAACATAACCTACCTCGTGACGATAGAGTCACAACCATGGGATTCCACTCCCTAGCCATGTGACAAGCTGTCACCTAGGCCTTTGGCCTTGGCTCTGAGTAACTAGTCATAGACTAGACAAGCGCTTATAATTTTCACCGACTTCAGGGTCGGTGCAGCATTAATGCTCCTAGAGTCATTCAATGCTGATATCGATTAGATCCAATCTTTTATCGACCCTGCGTTCACAATGCTTATATCGTTTCTGACTCTCAGGTCAGTAATACGCGACCAGTGCTGATTCTGAATAATCAGTGCCATACACAAGTAAACAAACTCTGCTGGCATTCAATATGCAATCAATGTCCACATTTAGTAGCCAACATGCCTGTAATGCCCCAAATTTCCTAATAAGGTTTAGGACCTTGATTAGGAGGTCGGGAGGGCCATAATTGATTTATTATGGTATTTAAAGATTATATGCATGTTTATGTGAATTATATTATTATATGATAGTGAATGCATGCATATGGGCTCATATTTTAATTGCAAGGGAATTTTGGTGATTTGGCCGTTGGGGGCGTGATTGTGTAATTTCATGCATATGGGTGAATTATAATTTTACCACATTATATGTGGATTGGTTCGAGCCATTCGGCATGAGACGATCATGGGAATGTAAGTTTCCGGTCTAGTCATTACGGGATTAAGTTCGGGGCTCGGGGTGAGTCTCGGGATGTTTAAATGATTAGAATGTTGCCGGGAATTAAAGGGTAATGGGATATGATTTATTGTCATTTGAGAATATTGAGATTAGCGGGAATTGGAGAGCGTTAATTATGATTAACGGTATAGGTTGGAAAGGAAAATTTTGCCCTTGGGGTGGCTTTAGGAACCTTAAGTGACCTAGGGGTATTTAGGTCATTGGATTGGATTTATATGGACTTTAAGGCTGTAGAAAATAGAACCAAAACAGAGCTTCATTCTCATCACCTCCTCTCTCTCCCATACATGTTTTCCCCTTTGCTTTTCTTTGAATTTTGAGAGCCCAAATTGAGGAGTTAAGCTAGGAGATCAAAGGTGGGAGCTTAGGAAATTGATTCAGTCATTAAAGGGGATTCAAAATCGAGTTTGAGGTAACCGTTAAAGGACCAAAGGACTGATCGTTCTCAAAGGTCGTTTCTTTTATTAATTCTTGCTCGAACCCAAGGTAAGAAAACTGCACCCCATGTGTGACATGCATGGCTATGATTGATGCATGTTGGATGTTTAAATGTAAACATTGATAGCATAATAAATGTTTGGCAATTTTTCCCATTTGCATATGATTATTATTGAGGCATGCTGGTTGGTTAAATGTGATGCATGTGATGCACGAGAAACATGTGATTAGGGCATGCCATGAATGATGAATATGAGATTGGTCAGAGCTTGAGTCTCTGTGTTTGTGCATTATCATTATTATGCTCGCAATTTTTAAGTAAGCATGTTGAATGCCTCATCGTTGGATGTGTGACATATGATACATATTGATACACATTGATAGCATTGCTTACTTGTGCATGGCACTGACTAATTAGTCAGATTTGGCAAAGGTGTTAGTTACAACTATGAAGCTGTGACTCACTAGTCAAGTTCAGCAGTGGTACTAGGCACTGGTCACGTTGTGCTGACTCTCTAATCAGGACGGCCTTAGCGTGTTCAACGCGAGCCATGTCGATTAGACCTAATCGACCTTCTACATTGAATGACTCAAAGAGCATTAATGCATGATCGACCTCAAGTTCGATGAATACAAACAAGCGCTTATCTAGCCAAAGGCTAGTCATTTAGAGCTAGGGCCAGCGAGCCCCGTGACTGTTAGGTCACATGGTTATGGGCACCGACCCCAGTGACATGCTTGTCAGTCACTCATTTGATAAGAGCCATGGCAGGAAAGCCTAGGTAACGGTGTCGTTACACGGCTATGGGCACTGAGCTCCTAGTGACTTGTTTGTCGATCACTCAGTATGGTTTAACAGGACCTCAAAGTGATATTCACTCATCTGATCAGAGCTATGAGCTCTGTATGATCATTTTGATCATCATATGCATGGCTTTGGGCACTGAGGCCCTAGTGACTTACTTGTTGGTCACTCAGTATTGTTTACCATAACCTATTGAAGGCTAGAGGCTTACCCAACAGCCACCCTTCCATTTGAATTAGTGACTTGCTTGTCAGTCACTCAGTATGGTTTACCAAAATCTATTGAAGGCTAGAGGCTTACCCAACAGCCACCCTTCCATTTGAATTGGTGACTCGCTTGTCGGTCACTCAGCATGGTTTATCGGAACCTCAAGTGTTGCGACACTCATCTGATTAGGATTGACTTGATAGTCCTCCAATCAGAAGGCCAGGATTTCTTATCCTGGATACCCCAGCTTCTGTTTGAATTCATTTGCATGCTGAATAGAGCTATGAATGCTAGGCATGCCAGATATGATTTGATATCATGATATGACGGTTTATGAGCATATGAGTTTTCTTGCTGGGCCTTGGCTCACGGGTGCTTTGTGGTGCAGGTAAAGGAAAAAGGAAGCTGGACCATCCTTGAGTTGGAGAGCTTAGGTGATGACGTGTACATATGCAGCTGCTCGACCAATACTTGGGCGAGGTTTGAAAGTGGAACTAGGGTTAAACCCTGTTTTGCCGCTTAGAACGGCCTATTGTAAACACTTTCTTGTAATAAACTCTGAAATTATATTTTTGGGATCCCAATGTATACAGTTAACGTTCTAGTAAAACGTTATATCTTAACCAAAGTTTTTAACCCCTAAACCGCTAATCATGCTTAGTTACACGTTTATGGCCAAACAAATCGATTAGCGAGTTTAGCACTGTTTGCAATGTGCACTGTAGCGGTCCCTGGAGTTGGGGCGTTACAATGCCTCAACAACAACCACGCATGTCTTATACACAGGGTGCAGTTTTCTTACCTCTGGTTCGAGCGGGAAACAGAACAAGAACGACTCCTGAGAACAATCGACGTTTTGATTCCTTAGCGGTTACCTAATCATAACCAATTATAACCTCCATTAATTAAAATCAACAATGAAAGGGTCTTGACCTAACCCCACTCTCGGGACCTCGAAACATTCCCACACGGTGAGTAGATTCGATCCCAAGCCTTAAGGACTGAAACCCCGAGCCAAAAACCCTTAAAAACACTCAAAACGAGATTCTGAAGGAACAGAGTAACGCTACAGTGCTGCTCACTAGTGCCCCAGTGCTATTCTCATAACCCCAAACCGCCCAACAGAGCACTGGGTAGCGCTATAGCGCCCCTTGGTGGGCGCTGTACCCAGCCAAATCCTCCCCTGAAACCTCTTCCTTCGACTCTTTCAATTCCAACTCGATTCCAATGCTTCCAAACCTCATTTTTGGTGCCAAATGAACCCAAAAACCATCCCCACATTCCCTAAGAATCATAACCACAAGAACCCTAGCCAAAAACTCCCAACAAAACTAATCATCCAACCTAGAAATCTCAACTGAAAACCAAAGCTAAAACAGAGCAAACCAGGAAATTTAATGGCTAAAAACTTACCTCAAGCTCAAATTATGATGCTCTTCAATGGTGGAACACACTCCCAAGCTCTCAAGACTTACTTCCCAAGCTTGAATCCTCAAGTTAGGCTCAAAAATCCATAGAGAAAATGAAGAAAAACAGGTACGGGAGAAGTGTTTAAAATTGCTCTGTTTTCTCTTCCTTCTACAGCCTTCAATGGCTTAATACTATCCTATGGGTGAAAAGACCAAAATACCCCTAGATCAAATAAGGATTTCTAAAGGCTCCCAAGGGAAAAATTGACAATTCCACCTATTTCGTTAATCATAATTAACGCTCTCCAATTCCCGCTATTCTCAATATTCTCAAACACCAATAATTCATATCATGTTACCCTTTAATTCCCGGCAACGCTCTAATCATTAAAATCACCTCGAGACTCACCCCTAGCCCCGAACTTAAACCTGTTATGACTAAACTGCTAATTAATATTCAAAGATCGTCTCATGCCGAATAGCTCGAACAAATCCACATTATAATGTGGTCTCAAAAATATGTCACCGACATGCATACAAATATACAATTACGCCCTCAACGAGCCAAATTACCAAAATACCCCTCTAATGAAATGTGGACTCACATGCGTGCATTTAACATCATATTATAATATAATTCATATAAACGTGCATATAATCATTTAATGGCATAATTAAACAATTATGGCCCTCCCGGCCTACTAATCCAACTATTAAACCACATTAGGGATTTTGGGGCATTACAATGTTGATCCGACATATACGATTTTGGTGGAGACAGCTAATACCTGTGTCGGATCAAAATGCTCAAGATAGAAATAATAATTAATGATATCAAAGATTCGGTTTCCTGAATTTTAATACATTGAGCTGCATGAAAATTTAAAGTCAAATATCCATAAATAATTTTGAGTAAGTACAGAATATTTGCTTTAAATAAACAAGATATATCTTCCCTTTATAATCATGTTGTGATAATATAAAGCTAAATAAGGAATGTAAATATTCCGAAAATCACAAGAAAGGGAAAGTAAAAAAATGATCTTTTAATTAAAAAGATATGTCTATAAAATATGCCAATTTTAGGATTTACAGACATTATACCATTGGCAATAATGCAATAAAATATTAGACATAAAACCTAACACAAATATTACTTTTACTATTTATAAAATACATAGAAAGAGCATGACTAATTCTATATAGATTTAACAAAAGTAAATATATATATATATATATGAATGAGATGGAGAAAGTGATAAAGATATTATCTATATTATTTTCACTAATTTGATAATACATAGAAAGTGCTTGAAAAAATCTATATAATATTAGTAAACATAAATATAGATAGCAAGATGAAGAAATAGAGATGGAAGAAAATAAATCACTCAAATATATAAACTTTAAGCACGTGGGGAATCAAAAATATCAATCAAATTCATAGTGCATATAGGATCATCCTAACCTTCCTAAGAAGGTTATCCTATTATGCTAGACATTCTCATGAAGTTCTAGAGAGAAAATATGAGAAATGAGACTAAAATTTGGTAGAGTTTTGCTACCTAAAAATTACATGGTAAATGTGAAAGAAGAGTCCCTATTTATAGAGGGAGAAAAAGACTAAAATAAAATTAAACAACAAAATGGGGTTTACAAAATAAATTTGAATTATTAATAATAAAATATGATTTTGAAAAATCAAATCTTATTATTAATATTAATCTAGCTATTTTGATTAATGGTCAATATGTGTTTTTCTAAAATACCACAAAATATGAGCTTTAAAGCTCAAAAAGGAAAGGTGCAAGGCCCAAAGTGCACAAAAAATTGGGCCAAAGGTGGCTGGTGGCAGCTGGTCCATTGACCCATTCCCAGCCAATGGGGAGGCACCACATGGGCAGGTTGGCTAAAGGAAAAGGGGACCCGAACCGGGTCAGCAGGCGGGTCACACGGGTCGACTGGGAGTCCAGGTTGGATGGCTAGGCAACGTGGCGGCCTTGGGTTGTGTAGCGCACCAAAAAATAAAATTTAGATTATTTAAATGTTAAGTGTGATGAATTGTTTTATTTAAGTGTTGTTATTTTATTTGGTTGATTATTTGTTTTATTTGATTGTTTATTATTTTATTTAATTGATAGAATTATTTGGTATAATCTTTTGAATTTAAATTTTTTAATTGTTTGTTTGGTTAATTAATTTAATAAGTGAATAATTGTGTAACATGTTTATTTTACTATTAGTGTTACATTTTAGATAAGTGTGACAATTGAGGTAATTATGTGAGATTTGGTTGAATGCACTAAGGTGCATGGTAGATAGTGATGCACCCTAGTGATTTAGTGTGTGCTAGTGCATGGTAGCATGATACACATGTGTAGATTTTCTACACACTTTATATTTCCTTATTTTAGATTTTATTTGAATTAATTTATAAAAAAAATAAAAAATAAAAAAAAGGAAATGGAGATGGTTTGGACGTGTGAACCTAAATGGGAAAGGAAGATTGAGATTTTTATTGTATTTGGGTCAATTATAGTTATCATCTTATTTCCATAATTTTTTAGATAAAATAAATTTTTTTTAAAAAAGAAAGTTAAGGTGATAATGTTATTTTGGGAAAGGAAGTGATCATCTTTATTTTTCCACCTATTGTGATATAATTAGATAAATATGAATTAAGACAAATCTTGGAAGAGAATAGGAAAATTACTTTTTTTCTTTTATTGAGTCATTATGGGAAAATTAGGATAAAGAGGGAATGGGAAAAATGGAAGAGCATTATGCTCTTGGGGCTGCCGAATTATAGAGAGAAGAGAGAGAGAGAGAGGGCGTGACCTAGAGAGAGAAGGAGAAGAAGAAAGAAAGGAAGCAGAAGAAGAATAAAGGGTTCAAGCTAGGGTAAGGTTTTTGGTTGTTTTCCTTATGATTAATCTAGTATTATGATTGGGTTGTCTCTAACCTTGTTCATCTTCTTCTCCATCTTGATTATTCAAAATATACAACCTCCTAGGGTTTGAGCAAGGAGGATTATTGGACTCTTGGTTGGTTTTGATTCTTGATTTTCTATCAAGAAGAGGTATTGAAATCCCTCCCTAAATTTTGTGATGGTTTTGATGAATAGATTATTAGAAGGATTATGGTTAAAAAGGGGATTCATGTTTTGGGTAGAAAAAAAAATGGGTACTTTGTGTTCTTGATATCTTGTTGATAATAAGTTGTTTGATTTACATGAAGGGTATCATGGTTTAATGTATAAAAGGGTTATGATGTTGATTTTTCTATGTATAATGATTAGTGGTAATTTATGAATGCAAATATGGGGTTTCGGCCTAGGCATACCTAAGGATTATCTTGATATTTTGTTTGATGTTGTATGATTTTCAATATATTAGATCCATGTTTTAGGACCTATGTAATATGGGTAAGATGATAATTGGCAATCTTGATATTTGGATCCATAAAATTTTGATAGGATGCATGTTATATTGTGAATGAATAAATTATAAGATGCATGAAAATAATGATAGAAACATGTTAGGTTAATATAAAGGCAAATGTGAATATGGTGTTATGAATTTATGTATGCTATTGCCATGGTTATTGTTGTTGGATTTTATGTGTAGATTCAATGGAATAGAAAATTGGTTTTATAAGACTTCATGTGAATATGTTAGTAATATTAGAATCATGTATATAATAAGAGTATGATGAGATTTTGGACATGTATGATTTTATGTGAAATTTTTGGGATAAAAGATGAGTTTCATGAGAAATTAAGCTTGCTGATTTTTTGTAAATAATTGGGTAAAAGTTTGATAAAAAAAATGATTTGCATGCATAAGTAATGTCTTTAATGTTATGTAAATTTTATGGAATTAAAAGGGGATTTTAAGTCTCATTAAAATGATATTTTACTCAAATAATTACCTACAGAATTTTTATTGATTTTTGAGAAAATATGAGCTTTTAAATTGAATATGGTGATTTTTAATGATAAAAATAGTTGCTGGAATTTTTGTAAGAAAATATGAAGTGAATTTCACTAAAATGAATTTGATGAGTTTTTGGAATAAATTATTTTTCCTAAGTTATGGTAATATTGAAAAATGGTATTTTTAATGGTATGAATGCATATTTTGATAAGTTATGATTTTTCCTTTGTTTTGATTGAGAAAAATATTTAGATTCTATTTATTTGTGATTTTTGAAGAAAATAAATGGTGGCTGAAAGTTTGTTTTAAAAAGGTTAAAAATTGTTATTTAATTGTCACATATGGATTTTGTTACATAAAATTAAGTCTTAAATAATTTAAATAAAAATATATTTTTCCACACTTAAAAATATATTTTTCACATCATTTATGTAACACAATGATAAAATTTATTTTTCTAAAGAAACATATTAAAATAGGTATTTTAATTAAATCTAAGCTTTTTGGTTAATTCTTTGTAATTTGAGATTAATAAATGAAAATGTCACATATTTTATTTTTGAGCTAAAATAAAATAATTTTATAAAATAAAATAATGTTTTGAGAAATTTAATCAACTTAGAAATTTTAAGAAAAATAAAGCATGTAATATGTCTATTGATTTTAAAATAGTAAAAGTAAGAAATGTAGAATTATCGTTTTTGAAAACGTCTCTATTACGCAATGTTCCCACATATGCATGTTACATGCAACTCCACTTTTACGTCCAAAATTATTTTTAATATTCAACTATGTGGTTTTTATAAAACGATCATGCATGTAAATTGGGTAAAACGAGCATTATTCTTTTATGGCGATAATTGCATGTTTTGTGTAACTGATATTATGTGTGCATGGCCCATGCACACATGAGTTGTGTGGAATGGCAAAATAGTAATTTTATGAACCTAAGAAATGTTATTTTGATTATGATATAGGCTCGTTGAAAGATTGTGAAAATTCTTAGCATGGACCTGAGGTAAGGAAGTTAGATAGATTCTATGATTTTATGCTATGAATGGTAAGATTGTTGTATGAATGAATTGTTATGAATTATGAATGCCATAACATGATGATATGTTGAATGTGATATGTGTATGGATGTTAGATACACCAAACCAGTTACGATGTCAGATACATCAAACAGATTACGATGTTAGATACATCAAACAGATTACGATGTCAGAAACATCGAACGAGTTACTAAGGACATTGAGACGTAACTCCTAGGGCGGACGCGCCGAGGTTATTCAAGGACCAGTGATCTCCTGTTTACCTCATAGGGTGACATGGACAACTAGCGATCTATGCTCATCATGTATGCTGTATGTTTGTGATATGATGATATGTCACGATTATGTTATGATATGATGATATGTTACGATTATGTTATGATATGATGATATGTTACGATTATGTTATGATATACCATGATGTTTTAGATGAACGTTAGTGTTTGTTTTTGTTGTATTCTTACTTGCTTATTTGTTTGTACTTCCTTACTGGGTTTTTAGCTCACCCCCCTTACTTTCCTTCCAGGTAGCAAATAGGATTTCTGTATGGCACGCGTGGTGACGTGAGGAGTTCTTTCATCATGGGGTGTATGGCGTGGGGTAATCCTATGGACGAAAAAACGATCAACGTAGAACGCCATTTAAATTATGTTTTGTTTTTAAGAGACTTTCCTAAATTATCAGTGGGACTCAGTTATTTAATTTTTGGTTTCTTTGAACTTTGCATAAAAATCTATGTTTTATTTTAAAACTTATGGCGCCAACTTGCATGGTTTTAAACAAGTCCCCCTGAGACTTTGACAATGAATGTTATTCTTTTATAAACTATGTTATGCGAATGTTTTGTAAGTATTAGTCTAGGACATTCTTTACAGGTTGGTTGGCAGGAGGATGTGTGGCGCTGCAGGAGCGCACCACCTGGCGCTGGGGAGAGAGGAAGCCAGCAGGCCTGGGTCTTTGGGCCGAATTCTTGGGCCTTTTCTTTTTCAATTTTGCCAATTTTCTTTTATTTGTTTCAGATTTAATTCTTTCTTTCTCTTTTCATTTCAAAGTGCCAAAATACAACTTTAATTCCTACAAAATAACAATAAATTAAATCATAATCAAATATTTTCATTTATAAAATAAATCATATTAATTCCATGAAAATATTAATTAAAATTTAATTTATTTTGACAATTAAAATCAACAAATGTGCATTTTTCCCACTAATCAACGAGTAGGGTTATTACTGCTAAGCATGCTATTTATGATTATGTAATATGTTATTAATTGCTTATGAGCATGTTTAAGTTTTCTTGTTGAGCCTTGGCTCATGGGTGCTATGTGGTGCAGGTAAGGGAAAAGGGAAGCTGGACTAGCCACAAGTTGGAAAGCATCGATGGCGGCGTGTACATATGCAGCTTGCTCGACCACCACAGCCGGGGATTCATAGAGGAACTAGGGTCGAACCCTAATTTTTTCGCTTAGGTCGGCATGTTGTATTCTTTTGAATTGCAAATTACCTCTTAGCGCTTATTCTGGGATCCCGTATGTAATCTTAAACTTTTTAATGAAATGGTTATTTATTTTGACCAAAATTTTAACCCTAACATGTTAATTACCTTTAGTTACACGTTTATGGCCAAATGGCTCGATTAGAGAGTCTAGCACTATTTAGAAGTACACAGTGTAGCGGTCTTGGCTATCTAGGGTGCTACATGAGCAATGTACCAAGGTACATTCTTTTTTTTAGTGCCCTCTTTGACAAGGGCATGGGTAAGGAGCAACTCAGGGGGATGCTCAATGGTTTCTTGCTGGGGGTTGGTCGATGGACCCTTAGCATTGGCTGCATGCTGACCAATGTGAGGATCAGGGGTCTTTTTCTGTCGCTGGGCTACTTGTTTAACTTTGGCCATAGATGGTTTGGATCTTTGGGGCCTACGTCTGGGTCGACTAGAAGAAGAGTTTGGTCTAGAAGAACTGGTTGGTGGATTCGGTATGGGAAAATTGGTCGATGGATTTAGTTGTGGTGGAAATTATGAAATAGGCAAGACGGGTTGTTCGGTGTCTTCGATCAGCAAGGCTAGAAGATCTTCGTCTATTGGCCTCTCACTTCCCCAGTAACCGTGCATGAATATCTGAGAAGAAAAAGAGCGAAGTGAGAATCTACGACCAACAAAATCAATAAGACTAAGTAGAAAATTAATATTGCTCATGGATTGAAGTTAAGCTTTTATCCGACCATCAGTATTTGAAGACAAACAAATTGAAATCTATGAGCAGGGGAGGAAAAAGATCAAAAAGTGAAAATAAAGTGTTTTTCACCCTCATTATAGGTGGGAAAAACTTAGATTTTTCCCAAAGTCCCAAAATCGAATCTTTTTAGGCCCAAAATTAGTCGTGATATAGTAGTACAATATACCTAATGTCTCTGTATCCCTAAACACTACCTAAAATACCCTCAAGACCTAGAATTATACATGTTTTTACCAAAAACTTTGGGTTTCTCAAGAACAGACACAAAACTTCAAACAACAGTTAAAAAAACAAAAAAAATCATGGCAATTACTTGGAAAATTGCTAAAATACAGGAGAAAGTAGTCAAAAACCTTACTTGGTGTGACGACCCTAAGGTAGGGTACGTCCGCCACATACTCGAAATTCTAGGGTTTACGAGTATGTTAGGCACTTGACCAAATGAATTAAATACAATGATACAAAGAAATACAGAAAAATTTAAAACTTTTATATAAACTTATTAATAGAAATTATTACATGTATGAATACTTTAAATTTAATGCAGCCACATGAAAACTCTAAACCACTATTGCATTGCTACTGAGTCCGTGCTCCACAAGTTGCTCAACAGCTAAAGGCACACCTGGAAAAATGTTGGAAAATAACATAATGAGCTAACGCTCAGTAAGCAAATCTCATGCATACACATACACATGAATGTCGTGAGTTTGTAGTGCACATATACTAATATGCTGACTTATATATACTTATGCATTTCATTTATTGCTCATGCACTTTCAAACTTTACTTTTATGCTCTTTCTTTTACTTTCACATTTTTATGGGCCCGATTTCACTTGTGCACACTGTTTGATTCAGCCAATGCCTGCAGGGCTTGTTACACATATCATATAGAATCTCATGGGTTCTCCTCCGGCTAGCCATCATCGTAGCTAGGCTCATCATAACACTCATTTCATCGTTGCCATAGCTGCCATACTTATTACACATATGCAGGAGAAAGACGGAAACATGGCAAACATATCTGAATGGTCAACTCTGACCTAGCCCACACTAGTGGGCAGCCACTATAAGTCTTATAGACCTCCGTCTTCTTCATTGCACTTACTTAATTGCTTCATCGAAACAGTGGCACCCTTTTTAACATCTTATTATCACTTTGCTTAAGCCTTGTGTCATTAAAATGTTTAACTTTACATAAGACTTTTCAAGGCATTTCATAACTTTTCTCATACTCTTATGCATGGTCTTATATTACATAATAATGTATCACATAACTGTACATGCCATGCATACATGTAGATGCTGAAATGCCAATGTTCATGCTAATGATTCATGTTTGATGGTATTCAATCAAGGCATTGTATCACATCTCATATAACTCAAAACATCATTAGTCATTATACATGAAGCTTTGGGTTGGTGGCGTTGTTATACCTTAACGTAGAGCTATGGCTCAGGTCTAAGGTTTCCAGCCTAAAAACTTAAATGCTTCATATATCATAACATATAACAAAATCGTGAACATAAAAGTAATCCACATATTCATCAACATAAGAACACATACTTGCACATAATTCATATCATTCTTAACCAAGTAAGACATCTTTCACATATCACGAAATTTATCAATTACATATCACACAACACCATTATGATATTCATATAACCACTCTTCACATACTTATCATATGCATCATCATCATCCCATACTTAACTAATCAGATATAGACAATCAATGTAGTCATGTATCTTACACTTAAGCACAAAATGTGAGATTTTCTTACCTTAGGTCCTTAGCTTATTTTAAAACTGCTCACCAAGAGTCAATCAATCAAATCCATACAAATCATATTCAAGGCACATCATTTATTAAATTCTATCAAAATTGTAAATATACACTATTGATAGTGTATATTAACAATACCAGAAACTATATAAATGATAATAATAATTATTATCAACGTAATGCTATTAACTCTTCATATAAAGCCATGCTTTAAACTTTGCTCATAAAATAATGTACTCTCATGATAATAATAATAATAATAATAATCATAATAATAATAATAATTCTATAAATAAACTTATTTCAATATTAATAACAAAATACATTAATAACAATACATATGTGAATGTATATATTCAAATAGTCATTTTATAAAAGAAATCATAATTTTAATATTGAAATATTAATCCCAGTGGTATAATAAATATACTTTCTCCAAAATTCACTGGTCTCACAAATATCAATGACTGTAAGAAACTAATATTTGATATTATTTTAATATTCAAATATTAACAAAATATTAATATATAATAATAATTGTTAAATAATACGTTTACTATAAATCAAACTTTTCATATATATATATATATATGAAACTATATTATTGATTTACTTAACAAAATAATAAGAATAATAATAATTAAAATTAATTAATCATAATAATTTTCATATTAATAGAAAATCAACTAAATATGTTTTTTTTTATATAATTTATTTAATATCTAATATTTTCTAGAAAATTGGACAGCAAAACGGCTATAAAATGGACAATCCCAAAATAAAAACCTGTATCAGAAATACATATAATCCCAGACAGCCAGTATAATTACAGAAAAATATTCCATATATCAAGAATATATAATTATATACTATAAATACACATAATAACAATTACTCTAATCAATCAAAATTAAATCACGATATATAGGTCAAAGAAATTATACCACAATGATCGGGTTCCACAACAAGTCAAACGATGATTTTCTGAGACTCAAAACGTACTTCGAAACCTCGAACACTAAGTTTTGACCGTCGGTCTACGGTGGATCGCGGTGGCTCGTGGTGGGCCCACCACCCAACTATGGTAGATGTAGAAACAAGTTATTGGGTTTTGAAGCCCACAACACGCGGAACACGATGGTGGTGACGGATCGGCAAACGGATGCCCGAGGTGGCCGAATCGCAACTTTGAAGTCGCAGGGTGGCCGAACTTAAATCAACCAGTTGAGGTGTTTAATCGGCGAGTGAGCTTTCGATTCCCGCGTGATCGATAGTTCGGAGGCCTCTGAATCCAACGGTCCGGCGCGTGGCTATAAACGGTGACCGCCGGTGGATGTTCGGTGGTCGGGCAGACACACGCACGCGAGAGAGAGAGAGAGAGAGAGAGAAGAAAAAAATTTCTGAGGAGAGAGAGAGGCTCAGGTAAAAAGAAAGGCTAAAGCCTTTTCTTTTTATTTATTATTATTTTTTATTTTTTTTTAAATTACACTTGGACCCAAAATACTAAAATCATTTTCAAATAAGCCCTTTAGCAAAATTTTCTTAATTTTATAAAAATCTCCAATTAAAATTATATGACATTTGGGTCAAATACTTGACTACTCAAGTTTCTCTCTCTTTAATCTCATTAAAAACATAAAATCATATTTTAAACACTATTTTTCCATTACTATTTCTTAAATTTGTAAACTTGTACATTTTATGTATTAAAACTCTGATTTATAATAAATAAATGTATTATGAAAATGTTGGACATTACACTTGGTATGAAGAATTTACTCAAAAATTGCTTGAAACGCCTGAAAGCTATCTCAGATTGTCTGAATATTACTTGAGAAAGCCTGGGAGTTTCTGAGAAAAGAGAAGGCAAAGGTAAAAAGTGAGAAGAAAGATGAAGGGTTATTTATACTAAGTAGGGAAGGTGAAAAGTCATGATTAAAAAAGAGGGTTGATTAAAAAAGAGGGTTTTGGAAACATTGGGAAGTACGAAGTCGTCAAGTATTCCTTGGAATCTGTAAAATGATGACTTACCTTTGCAAGGAAACAATAGTACAACGAATTTGACAGATTAGGGATTGCTGTTCGAGTAAGTTTATTTAACACTAGTCGCATCATAATAAACTTGGGGGCAGATGTTTCCCTAAAAATCAGCATGATGACGTGGCATAAAATGGGACACGTGGAAGGAACATGACAACTCATTAATGAAGGACTGGTCGACCCACGACCAAATAAAATAATGTGACTTATTATTCTAAACGAGTTCAAAAGCTAGGTGGAGTAGCTTGTAAAGTAATTTGGTCGCAGGTCACGACCAAATCTGCTCGATGGAACACGGAAAAAGCTCAAAATCAGTTAAAGCCAAGACATTTATGTGGCAATTGATTATTTTTTATTATTTTCTTCATGTTTGTTATGTAAATTATGTAAGGCTCACGACCCTTCTATGTACATTCTTGAGCCTATAAATAGAGGACTCAATGAATCATTATTTTTTACGCTGTAATTCTTTTCTTCAAAGAGTTCATAGATTCAAGTGTTGTTATACACGTTTCTTGTATTCTTTCTCTTACTTGCGAAACTCGATTGATTCTATTCTTTTGATCGCAGGTTTTGGGAACTTTGCATAAATAATAGTGCCAAGTGGACGTAGGTTATTACCGACCATCGGGGCCGAACCACTATAAAATTTGTGTGTTGTTTGTTATTAACAAGTTCAGTTATTATTTCATATTGTTCATTTGACTCAGTGTCGTTGACCAATTCGTGGGTCAACAAACTGTATCATATTTTCTCTAATATAATCATTTTTTATCTATTAAAACCTAAAATATTTGAAAAATAAATAAATAAATAAACATTTAGGGACTAAGATGATTTTTTTTTTAAAAAAAACATTGAGAGCTTTTGAGTGAAAGAAGACTCTAAAAATTATTCACCTTCTTTCTCTTTCCCCACCCAATATTTTATCCCTAATCTTTATCTTCTCTTTCATCATTTTACCTCACAACAACAACCAAGATCATCAAAGGCTACCGCTAACAACCCATCTGCACCCAGCCACCCTCTTCGTCGTTGATGAACGACCACATTGTCAGAGTTCCACTGCCACATGCGTTCTTATCCACCACAAGCCACCCATCAAGGTTCTAAGGTCATCAATTTTTTCTAGGCTATTTTCACTACTGTTGTAGCTTCTCATCGACCAAGGAGAGTTTAATCGTGACACCAACTTGGGTCTATCTTTTCCACTCATAGTTCATAATGAAACTCGTTGTCGTGGTGGTTTAAGTCTCGTCAAAAAACACAATGAAACTGTAACAAAATATTTAATCATTTTTATTTTTATTTTAAGTTTATATTTATATTTTTTTTATTTTTAATTTTGGTGGTTTTTAGCAAAATATTTTATTAAATACCACCCTCGAGCCCAAACGAGCAGTGGTGATGCCAGAAAATGCTTCTAAAGTGACATATATACTCACGAACTCGCTGAAAACAACGACAATAAAGGGAAAATAGATGGTTGGGTTTTGTTCCTCTCAAATTTCTCGCTCCAATGGTACCACCCCAACCTTGGAATGGTCGAAGCTGACCAAAAAATGCAATCAAAAGTTACACCTCTGACAACTTTGATCGGCACGTGAGCTCTCCTTCGACATTGTTTAGCAACACACTTTAGGTTGTGATGTTGTTGGCGGATTCTCTTTCACGACAGATGGTGTGTGTGACTAGTGGAGTTTTGGTGGGTGGCATTCAACACATGGCAGCAGCTTCGCATGAAAGAGAGAAAGAAAAAAGATAGAGAAAGAAAGAAAGTTGCCTAAAAAAATTGAGTGTTTGGATAGGCGCAATTTTTTATTTCAGTATATACAACACCGTTATTTTTGTAATTAAATTTGGAACAGTGTATTTTTGTAATTAAAATTCAAACAACAATAAGTTAACTAATTTAGTAAATTTTTATTATTTGTTTATTAGCATAATTTATTTATTTTTTGTATTTTGTTATAAATTTTTAATTATAATTTCATATTTTGTCATTAAGAAAGGAAGCTCTGAATACTTCACACTTGTTAAATGCTAAATTGCTGGCACCTATTGGGCTTAGTTGAAGCTTCGTGTGAGTATTCTTTTTTTTGAAAATTGTAACACTAAACTGATATGGCTTGTAATGAGTTTTATCATATTGACATTATTAATGAAGACTATCTATTTTACATTAAAAATTTATATTTTAATAATATTTATTATTATTATTTTTAAATTAATAATGTTTGTTATTTTGTTCTCAAAAATCGGTGCCTGTTATTTTGAGATTCTAAAACATTAATGAAGTTATAATTTGGATCATTTTGTTAGTACTTTTTTAAAAAAAAAAATTAATAGACAATTTGTGGGTCATTTTTCTATTTTTCCCAAAAGTTTGAAATAGGGGACGATTTAGTCGAGTAAATAATGGCCTTTCATATCCTCCCACCTGATTTTATCAAATAATAATAATAATTAACAGTGATTGAACCTTATTAAGATCGAAATCCTCCAAAAAGTTCATTAATCCATTCAAGTGCTAATCAATTCCTTCAAAACCACATTCTCATTATTTTATTATGAGTATGATATAGGCAAACTCATTTTACACACATAAAATGTACACAGTGCGGCATGTATTTTAAACTATTTAATTTTTTTTTAGAGTGGGATCTAGTATTTTTATGAAAAAATTTACATAATACATTTAATTTTGCTAAAAAATTATATTTTTACGGACTGACAATTTTTTTTTTTTAATTTTACTATTTTAAGAAATTTTTTTTACATTTTTACGGTTTTATCTATTTTTTGTCTTGTTTTTTAGTTGTGTTATGTCTAATTGGTATTTAGTTGTTTTAAGATATATTTTGATTTTTTTTAAAACAAAAACATATTAGTATACAATAGGTTGACTTCTAGTTGTTGTCAAATTGTTGTATTTTAGTTGTTTTTTAATGTGTTAGCATACAATGAGTTGATGTCTAGTTGTTCTCCAACTATTACTTTTTTTATACTATACTTTTGTAAATAAAAAATTTTAAAAATCATATTTTAAAAACTTAATGTTACATTTTTGAAAAAAAAAATAATTAGCAAACTGTAAAAAGTAAAAAAATAAAAATATATATTTATTAAAAAAACTCATTTTTATGTGTGATTTAATATGTATCACATATTATAGTGTAAAATAAATATGTACCTCTAGCTTTACTCTTTTATTATTAGTGTCAATAAAACTATCATCTTCAATTTTTCAACTTTTAATAAGTCACTTCCACGTACCTAATATTTTTTGTTTATAACTTTGACGAAATAGCTGTAGCTGATGCTATATTCAATCTTAATTGGACACAAATTTGAATTCATTATGCCTTTTCACAAATGGGTGAATAGTTGTGATTTCTATTGAAAGCAGATTTTTTTTTTTTTTTTTTTGTCTAAATAGGTCAAAGAAAAAAAAGAGGAGATATGTCTATTTTGAAATAAGTCAATAAATATAACAATCTCTCCCTGTGAAATTAAACTGGAAATTAAATGAGAGGAGAAGAGAGCTCAACCTTTCCATTTCACCTTTACGTACAGAATCACGCCAAGTAACTTTTCCAGTCATCCACCCAATGGACCTAACGAGTCATCCTCTCTCTTTCTCTTCATTACGAACTCTCATCTCATCGTCAACAAGTTTAGCTTGTCCTACCTCATCATCAACGAAGACAGGCACTAATAATAAAATTAAAATCAATGGTCGCCACTCAATATTCTTCTAGGAATAAATAATACGTAAATTATGTCCACAATCGCTATATATTGACGCACACCACTGACAAGACAAGCTACCTAACCATACTTTACTTTATTTTATTGATAGGCTTTGAAGTGAGCTGAGCACACACTCTTTCCGATATGGTCAATTCATTACTGTTGTGTTAGTGATATCACAAACACGAGAAATGCTATGGTCAGACAGAGTTTTCAGGCTCTTTTACAGACAGTTAGTCTTCTACTGCCACGTGCATAGCAGCTCCTTTTCATTAGCTTTTTAGAATAAGTCGAATTTTTTTCTCATAACTATTACCATTTGTATTCATGCCTCCGAATCTTTTAACGTTATTAAAAATTATCTCCAAAATTATACACATTTAGGAATTTCTATTAGTTTCTGGATGACAAGGCTAGCTAAAGGCTAATTTGGCAGTTAGGCACTACACGTCAGTGATACTTGTATATTTGTTTTAAAAAAAATTTAAATATATATTAAATATTAAATAATTATATAATATTAACTTTAATAATATTTTATTTGAACTATTTCCTTTAATTTATTTGTATGTATAATAAATATTTTGATTGATTATATTTTTTTTAAATGGTGAGTTTTAAAAATTAAACAAATAAAAAAAAATTATAAATTGGATTAAAAAATTATGATTATAATAAAAATTATAAATTAATTAATATTATATGATTATAATATGACCCCGCAATTACTAATAATTTACAATTTTCTTTCTTTTTTTTCTTCGAGAAATATAACTTTATTATTAGTCACGTCATCATTTTCTACTACAATTCATAAAATATTATTTTTTTTAATTTGTTTAATATATTTAATTTTTAAAATTAATTATTTTTTAGAAAAAAATTAAAGCATAATTAACCAAACAATAAATTTATTGTACAAATAAAATATTATTAAAGTCACTATTATATATGATTTTTAATTTTTTATTATTTAAATAAAAATGACAAAATATTTTTTTTTAAAAAGTAAAAAATATATAATTTTTCATTTTTTTTCAATTAATTATACACGTCAGTGCCAAAACTATCAAATCAGCCTCTAGTCAGTCACGTTACCAAAAAAACTAACAGTAATCTCGTATTCAGTAACAGTATATAATTCAGGAAACAAATTTAACAACGTGAACATTCAAGGGCACAAATTACAAGTGGTAATAATTAGGGAGAAAAAAAATCCAATTAAGTCTTTTTTTTATTGCAAAGCTTTTTTTTCCCGATTGCAAGGCTTTTTTTTATGTCCAAATTAATTAAACTTATTATATTATTTTGACATGCATTTACTTTTATTGTTGAAGCTATGTGAAAAAAAAATTAATAGTTAATGAAATATTATTCATTCCAAATAATTTATTTCTAAAAATCAAACTATGAAATACCTTTAGCCCAAATTTTTTTGTTCTTTGATATAAAATTTATTTTAGAACTTAATTTAATAATTTTTCATTAATTTTTACTCATCTATTTTATCATTTTTATTTTACTCACACAAAATAAGAGCTACAATATAGATGAGTTTATACATAAGTAAAAATTATTCAGAAATTAGTAAATTGAGTTATAAAATAAGTGAGATAAAATTTGGACTTCAGGTATTTTATAGTTTGGTTTTTAAAAATAAATTATTTGGAATCGATAATATTCCTTGAACTATTAACTATTTACATATATATAACTTCAACAATAAAAGTAAATGCATATCAAAATAATATAATAAACTTAATTAATTTGGTCATGTCAAAATACAAGAATTGCGTTTTGAAAATAAGCCTTGCAATCAGAAAATAAAAAATAAAAAAAGCTTTGTAATAAAAAAAATCAAAGAAAAGGAATTGCTCTCCACGTGACAGTAGAAGACAAATTGTCGGTAAAGAGTGAAACCCCGTCACCATAGCATTTCTCATCACAAAAATTGTGTTAAAATGGCACAAAAGTAATCCCAACCGGACACTAAAAGTAAAAAAAACATCATTATCGTGGCAGTCTGCAATGTTCCAATAAAGATGGTGACCACGGCAAAACCTTAATGATTAATTTTTTCTTTTCTATATATTAAACCTTTCACACTACACTAATAATATAATAAATATTATGATTTAATAAAAAATAATATAATAATAAAGATAATATTAAAATATATTTTAATAGAGAATATATTTTTTTGTGTGTTATTTTTAAGGGCAGTTTTGTATGCAGTAATAAGGTGATTAGTACGAAAATTTGAACACTTTTACGTATTTGGTATTGGATTTACATTTTTCTAACCCAGTAAACTGTACTCCAAAATTTTAACTTTACTTTATTCTGAATACAAGTAAAACTTATGTGACAGATTTTTAGATTATTAAATTACCATCTTCAATTTTTGTTAAAATAGTGATAAAATGGCACAATTTTTGTGTTGGTTGGTGTTTGTTGGAGCTGACCTTAGGCCAAGTCCCACCAAATATGGTGACGTGGACACTGTAGCAGCATCATAAATTTTTTTTAAATTTTTTTTTGTTTATTATATTAATATTTTATATATAAGAAATTTCTTTAGTAGGGGTTTTAAAAAGTCCTACCGGACTCTCTTTTGTATATTGTAGTTATTTAGAGTATTTTGCAAATTTTCAGAAAATTCCTAATAATTTAATTTAAAAACAGGTTGTTCTATTTATGACTAATTTTTTTTTATGCACGTGAAAAATAGCATGTTTAAACCTAATTTTTAACAATATAAATTATTCAGAATTTTCTAAAATTTTACAAGATGCTCTAAATAACTAAATATACACGATCATAAAAAAAAAAATCACACCAAAAATTATTCACAGGTCATAAATATAAAAGAGCCCCACGTGGGCTCTCTTTGAATACCCCAGCCTAGCATAGAATACTCCTTATATATACCCCAGCATAGCATAGAATACTCCTTATATATATTAATTTATTTATAACATAAAATATACTTTTTGTCATAAATTTTGGTATTGTGGTGGTTTGATATATTATTTTACTTTGTTTAATACACTTCTTCTTCTGTGGACATCACCCTCAATCCCTATATAATAAGATAAGAGAAGCTGCGTAACTTACAAAAAAAACAAAGCTATATTTCAAAATGACGGACAACCAGAGTCTGAGTTCTCCTCTCTTGGACTTCCAACAAAGCAAGAGATGGAGCAAAGCCCTTTGGTGTCTCCTTCCTATCACCCTTACAATAAGTTAGCTAATTTCTTATTCTCCCACTTTCTCTATCTGTTTATATAACATATATAATATAAACAAGACTGTTTTTTTGTGTTATGAGTTTGGGATTATTTGAGAGAAAGAAAAAAAAAAGATCAGCCCAGTTTAATTAGTTTTAGTTTCTTTAGATTTGTTTGTGATTAAGCTTTGGCAGGCACGAAACACTTGGGGGGCTTAAGTCCCAACTAAAATAATATATAATCAAATTAAATATATGTATAAGTCAAAGTCTCACCCCAACTATATATATATTATATTACTACGTTTCTTTCGTCAACTTGATGAATTTTATGGATGAACACGAAAGTACATGTGGGACAGAGAAGTAACTGCTGCTATATATCATGTCCTAATTATTTTTATGACGTTATTATTGACTGTTTTATAGAGTAAATAGTAATTAGTTAAGTTCTGCCAATAATTTTGCAGTTGTAGTTCTTCTTCGTGTGCCTGGAAGCAACTTAAATGTTTGGATAACAAAAGAGGGAAATCGGTACAATAACGAGGATCGAGTAAACGATGCTTTCGTTATCGAGTCACATGAGGGTGTTGTTGCAGCTGATGTTGGCATCTGTTCTGAAATCGGAGCCTCGTTCCTCAGGCAGAATGGCCATGCTGTTGATGCTGCCGTCGCAACCGCACTTTGCCTCGGCATCCTTAATCCGGTCTCCACCGGGATCGGAGGAGGTGGTTTCATGATCGTCCGATCTTCAACAACCCTCAAATCACAAGCTTTTGATTTCAGGGAGACTGCTCCTTCGGCTGCTTCAGAGGTTTAAACTCTTCTCCCTCCCACTTAATGAATTAAGCTCCAATTTTGATTAACTATCTATATCTAGAAGGCTGATTGATTGGTTTCAATTTGGAAATAATAATTTTGAGATGTTAATTTAAAAAAAATTGATTTGGAAATTAAAATTTTTGTATTTTTAAATACGTGATTGGTTAGTTAAAAAAATGGAGGAAAAAGTTTATATAGGCCTATAGATTCCTATTCCGAAAAACAGTCACTAAAGTATATAGCTTTTCTTTAGAGTGTTATACTTCAAGTGCCCAACACCCACCACCATGTTAGTTGTCATGATTGATGTTTACATTATTGATTAAGATTGTTTAGCGATATTTTTAATATTTAATAAATTTAAATACGTGAGATTTGATATTAAATTAGTGATATTTTTAATATTTATTAAATTCAAATATGTGAGATTCGATATTAAATTACACCAATAACAAATATATCATATTTAGAGGTGTAAATGTGGGCTGGCCCGACCTGGTCCATATTTTTGTGCTGGGCCGGGCCGGCCCATTTTTGAAATAGTAGGCCCAGCACGCCCCATGGGCCTGGCCCATGTCGAGCCGGCCTACTTTCCTTATTCGGGCCCAAATTTGGACCCACTTTATTATTGCCAAAAAATGTGAGAATGAAGAATTGAATCATCCATCTCATCTTTAACCATCAATGGACTTACCACCATACTAAATACATTTCTTTGTTTAAATTATAATTTTAGATATTTTTATATACTTTTTAACAATATTTTACACAAAATTATATCAAAGATAATTATTAGAATTTTAATCCCTACTAATAAATGCTAAAAAATTTAACTCACAAATCTTAAAATAAATTAATATAATTATAAAAATATAAACATTGAGAAAAATAAGACTTCTATTATCATTTTAATTTATTAATAATTGACAAATAAAAGTTTATTATGATTATTAATATCAAAATATCGGACTTTTTATCGTGTCGTGCCTTCGGGCTTGTCGTGCCATGCCGTGCTCAGGCCTATGTCGTACCGTGCCGTGCCGTACCAATTTTCAATTCGTGTCGTGCTCGTGCCTCCTAGGCTTGTGCCGTGCTAGAAAGTCTGGGCCGTATTTATAGCTCTATTCACATCTACTCTGTAGTGTTGGACGAGCCCCGATTCTTTTTTTTTATCAATCAATCAAATTACAGAGAAAAGATAATATGGTCCTTGAGTGGCTTTAGTTTTTTTTTTTCCGGCTCTTTTGTCTTTTAAGAGCACTCACATTGGGTGCTCTACTCCATCCTTTAAAATACCTCATCAAAATACACATTTTTCTATTTTACCTATAAGTTTTACATTATACCATATATTAGCTTCTCTATATATTTCTTTACATCATTTAAATATTATATCTTTAAACATATTTTATTACTTAAAGTAAAATAAAATAATTGAAAAAGAAAAAAAAAATATATATATATATATACTAAATAGAGAGAGAAAAGTTATAAAAAAAATATTAAAATATTATATAAAGGATATGTAAATATTATGTAAATGTAGATATGGATTAATTGGAATTTGTGCATACCTATTATAAATATATGTATAAAGAAGCTGATGGAAGATGTTTTTATGAGTCTTAGCTAAATATTATAAAGAAAATGTAGTATAAAATATATCACAAAAACATACATTTGTATAATTTACTTCAAAACTTTTACATTATACCATACAACTACTTCTTTACATTATTTATATATTATATTTTTAAAAATATTTTATTTATTTTAAGAAATAAAATAATTAAAATAATAGTATCACACTCATATATATACAAAAGTTTATAAAAAAATAATAAAATATTTATAGCTTGATGAATAGTATTTCACTACATATAAATAAATACTATTCATTTAGGTAAAAAAATATAACTTTACATCATCCAATAAAATGGTACTTAACTATTTTTTCTCTATATTATAAAGAATAACACATTTTAGCTCATCCAATGTGAGTACTTTAATGATATCTTCGTTTCTTCTAAAAAAACATCATAGAGAATAGAATAATGTTGCACACAGGTCCCAAGCCTTAATTTTTTTAGCATTTAAATCATCAACCTCTTGAAAAGTTAGCATCGTTAAATATTTTACTTTTCTATCCAAATATTCTGTTAAAAAAAAAGTTGTGGAAAAAGTCCCAATTCTATAGATTATTTTATACTTAGTGAGTTAGCATCATTAAGTCTTTTACTTTTCTATCCAAATATTCTGTTAAAAAAAGTAGGGTTTATGTTTTTTTGTACTTTGTGTTTTTTTTCTTTATCTGTTTGGACATTTTATTTTGACAAATTATTTTTTGGACCATATGTTTTGTAAAATAGTTAAAATAGAACCATAAATCCGATTTTTGTCAATATTTTCTTAACTAAAATCACAAATAATTTACCAAACTAACAATTCAGAACAAAAATAAAACTATTCTACTTAAAACCTGTATTGTTATATTCAATTTTTTCTTCATCAAAATTGAGTTTAGAGTTCTATTTTAACTATTTTACAAAATATATGGTCCAAAATATAATTTGTCAAAACATAGAGTCCAAACAAATAATGAGAAAAAAGACAAGGGACAAGTATAAACCCAAAAAAATATGTGGAAAAAGTCCCAAATCTATAGATTATTTTATACTTTGTTCACTAACTTTAAACTTTGGTAGTAATTTTTCTTCCCTCGTAAACAAATATAAATTTAAATTTATTGATAACATATATATCATAATTATTTTTAATTCATAAATATATTTTTAGCGTAATGATAATAAATAGTTGCTATTATAATTTATAAAAATTTCAATAATTATATTATAAATTCTATCAAAAATTTAAAAAAATGAAATTATTAATAAACACAAGAAATAAGTCACAAAATAATATCATTATTTTTATTTTGATTGTTCAGAATCTTTAGATTTTACAAAAATAATAATGTCAAAATTTAAAGTTAGGGACCTAAGTGCAAGAAGATGTATAAGTTGGAGATTTAACTACAAAACCTTAATTTTTTTAACGTAAAATACCGAGGAATTATGGAAAGGACTAAGAAAGCTAATTTTTTTTTTAAGAAATTAGATATTTAAATGCAAAAAAACAATAATAAGGTTAGGGACTTAACAATAAAAGACAAGTAAGTATAATCATTTAAACTTTGATTCATGTGGTTGTCTTATTTTAAAATTTCATTAACAATCATGCAATACTAACTTACTAAATATTTCTTTATTTGTAACCATGTTTAGCATTTTTCAAACTGTAGTTTTATAAGATTATGTACACTAAAAGCTTGATTATACTTTTAAAAATTTTGACGAGTGTAATCCCATGTAAAAATGTGAACTTTGAACAAACAGAATATGTATGCAAACGCTCCAAGTAACAAGCTTTACGGTCCACTGTCTGCGGGAGTCCCTGGTGAGATAGCTGGCCTGCACAAAGCCTGGTTGAAATATGGACGTTTGGAATGGAGTACTTTGTTCCAACCAGCTATAAAACTTGCTGAAGGTGGATTTTTAGTTAGTCCTTTCATGGGACAAAATATACGTGAAAACTCACATTTGATTTTGAGCAACCATGGATTGAGACAAGTTTTTGCTCCTAACGGGAAGTTGTTAAAAGCTGGTGATACATGCTACAATGTTGAACTTGGCCGTAGTTTGGAGCAAATTGCAGAGCTAGGACCGGACGCCTTATATAATGGTTCGGTTGGTGAGAAACTAGTCAAAGATGTGAGAGAGGCTGGTGGGATTTTGACAATGGAGGATTTGAGAAATTACAAGGTGGTGACTATGGATGCCATGGTTGCAAACGTAATGGGCTACACTTTATTTGGGATGCCACCTCCTTCAAGTGGAACTCTCGGGCTTTCTCTGGTAGGTGCTCTGCTATGTTGCTAAACTATTTTCATGCTGATAAAGATGATCTAAAATGATATCGTTTGTTTGGTAATTCTAGTCTTTTAAGTTTAAATGCTGCTTGTGGTTGTGAGCTAAAGCATGCCACTTTTGTGTCAGAACAGATAGCGAATGTCTTTGATAGTTATGGAAGCCCTGATGCTGCAAAGGGCGATCTTGGTGTGCATCGGGTGATTGAATCAATAAAGCACATGTTTGCCGTAAGAATGAACTTGGGAGATCCTAAATTTGTAGATACTAGTAAATATGAAACTGAGATGCGTTCAACAGATTTTGCTAAGCAAATCAGGGAGAGAATATTTGACAACACTACTTTCCCTCCAGAGTACTATATGTATAGGTACTATATCCCTTACCCTTGAGCCTTTGTAAATCCATAGAAATGGTGTGCTTTTTCTCTGAAGTCCTTAGCCCATAAATGACAGGTGGAGTCAGCTAAAAGACCATGGAACTAGCCATTTCTGCATTGTAGATAAAGATCGAAATGCAGTGTCAATGACAACAACTGTAAACTCTGCATTTGGAGGTGGGGTTCTCTCTACTTCCACTGGAATTGTGCTCAACAATGAGATGGGCGATTTCTCGACACCTACGGAAACTACCCCAGACAATCTCCCTCCTGCTCCTGCAAACTTTATCAGACCCAACAAGAGACCTTTATCTTCCATGACCCCACTTATTATCACAAAGGTAAAGACTAAAGAAGTTAATTATTTTCTTAGTAGTCCAATTCATAAACTGAATGTGCTTTTGCCAATATTATTGTGTTCCATGCAGGATGATCAATTAGTTGGGCTCCTTGGTGGTAGTGGGGGTTTGAACATTATCCCTGCAGTTACCCAGGTTTTTCTTAACCATTTTGTTTTGGGGATGAAACCGCTGGATGCAGTTCAGCGTCCGAGGGTCTACCATCTGGTACTTCCATCGTTTCAAGTAATAGAATTGAAATCTATGGTATTATATCCAAATGGGTATTTAATTTTGTGGTTATGTCTTTGCAGTTAATACCTAATAAGGTCACCAGTGAAAATTGGACTGTGATATGTGGCAATCGCATTGAGGTTTCGGAAAGAACCAAGCTCTTCTTAGAAGAAAGAGGCCATCAGGTAGAGCCTAGGCCAGTGGATGCCGTCACTCAGCTTGTTGTTGTAAAAAAACTAAAAAATCCAACTTACATAATTGGTAGGGAAAATGGAAAATTTCCCAATGCACAACCAGTCCATGATACACTGATTGCTGTTAGTGACCCCAGAAAAGATGGAAGGCCTGCGGCCTGTTGACATTTTTTTTATGGTTGAAGCATTGGGAGCAGGCTAATTATTGGTTGGCTAAGCTTTCAATTTCAATGTACAAAAATGTTAAGTAAAGTAAATAATTGAAATTATTCAATATTTTTATCAAGGGCAGTGATGTTAACTGCATCGTGTTGTTCAGACACATTTAACATCCGTCCATTTCCTCTTCATGTTCATATGTATAATTAGTATTTGTAACACACTGGCTCAAATATGATTTATAATCGTATCATATTGGTTCAATTAAGTGTAAGTACTTGCATATGTGTTTGTTATAGTGTTGATATTGTTACTATGCTTTTTGTAATGGTAGAAATAATGTAATTTGTATATGTTATAATCATATATATATGGTGATGCAAGAATGAAAGTATTTTTATCTAAAGTTGTGACACTAAAAATAATATTATATAACTATGAAGAAGCTAACACACTCAACATCTACGAGAGACAAGGGCCGACGACAAGAAAGCTAATACACACTCATAGTGTGCGTTGGCCCATCAATGAAGTATGTGGCCAATTCTGGAATAACCTAAGACGTTCAGATATCAAGCCAGACATATAATTAAGCAAACAAATCATTACAGACGATTACCAGCATTAAGGGTCTGGACCTGTTTGTTAACCATCAAGATGAATCTGGTCCCCATTTTTGACTTCCAAACAACATCCAAACCACAATATACTTACACAAATCCTTTACCATTACCTCTGCCTTTACTTTTTTTTAGAGAAAATGTGTGCCACTACCAATAAAAATATTGAAAGAGCTTACGAGTTATTATGCACCATAAATCCCCAAATTTTGGTTAGGTCCTTAACATTTAAATTTTAGCATTCAAATCCCCAAAATAGCCAATTCTTTTATTTTATATATATATACTAGTTTTTGGATGTGTGTCTATGACACACTCCACTTGTTCTAAAATAAATGTGGCTTTTCGTTTTTCCTTTTTTGTTATCAACTAAAAAATACCCATTTTTTATATTTTAGTATTATAATTATTATAGATAAATATCTCTTGTAACTTTAACAAGTATATAAGTTTTTTTAATTGTAGAAATGCACAAAAAGACAAAGAAGATTGTCAAGAATATAACAAAGAAGTAAAATTACTCAAGAAAAGAAAGTTTTTGTAAATGAATGAAAAACTCAGCTCAAATTGAGTCTGAGAAGAATGTTGTATCTATATTAACAAAGGGGATACATGAGTATATTCTGGAAGGGACCACGTATGCCCCTGCCAACCACCATTTGTACGAAAAGGAGAAAAAAAAAATTACAAAGAATATTCTAACGGAATTTGTTACAATAGAATTTGTCACCCAATGAGCTGTCCTTGTTGTACGTTCACTGAAGCACCATTGTTTGTATTGATTTATCCTAATTCCTCAACATCCCCCCTCAAACTATGTGGGGTGAGAACCACACCTAGTTTGCTTATGAAGGTTTGAAATTGGGAGTGAGACAAGCTTTTCGTAAGACAGTCCGCTATTTGCTCGCTGGATGGAATATATCTAATCTCAAGTGATCCGTCTAGAACTTTGTCGCGTACGAAGTGAATATCCAGTTCAATGTGCTTCGTGCAAGCATGATAGACTGGATTCGATGCTAGTGCGCTTGCGCTCATGTTATCACACCATGTGATTGGTGTGGATGGCAGAGAGAAATTTAGCTCCTGGAGAAGAGATTGCACCCATGATATTTCTGCAGCTACTTGTGCAAGTGCTCTATATTCTGACTCGGTGCTGGAACGGGAGACAACAGCTTGTTTTCTTGAAGACCATGCGACAAGTGTGTCTCCAAGATACACACAATAACCTGCTATAGAGCGCCTTTCGTCTGGGCAGCAAGCCCAATCAGCGTCTGAAAATCCAGTAAGAGCGAGATTGTCATTGTAACGAATGTGTAGTCCATGGTGGGGTGTACCTTTTATGTATCTCAAAACTCTTTTTGCTGCACTCCAGTGAGCAGTAGTGGGTGCCTTGAGAAATTGGCTCAATTTATTTACAGCATAGCTAATATCAGGTCTTGTGTTCGTCAAGTATTGTAATCCTCCAATGATACTTCGATACTCTGTCGGATTAGAGAGAGGTTCACCATCTGTAAGTGAAATCATCTTTCCAACTGTCATTGGCGTGGGGACAGATTTTAATTGTAGCATCTCGGTTCTTCTGAGTAGTTCCTCTATATATTTTGATTGAGTTAGATACATCCCAGTGTCATCACGATAAACTTCAATCCCCAAGAAGTAATGCAAAGATCCCAGATCCTTAAGTGCAAAATTCTTATTCAATCTTTTCTGTGAATTGTTTTAGCTTGTCTGTATTGTTTCCTGTAACAATTATATCGTCAACAAATATTAACACCAGAATAACAAGATTATTGGACCTGTAAAAGAACAGGGATGAATCAGCTCTTGAATTTACGAATTTCCAGCTCAGAAGTGTGGATTTCAATCTGTCAAACCACGCCCTTGGGGCTTGTCGAAGTCCATATAATGACTTAGTGAGCTTGCAAACAAAATCAGGTTTTGTTTTATCAATAAATCCCTATGGTTGTTCCATAAACACATCCTCCACTAAATGACCATTCAAGAACGCGTTGTTCATGTCCAATTGTCTTACATCCCATCCTCGTGAGACAGCAAGAGTAAGAACGATCCGGACTGTGGCTGCTTTAATTACAGGACTGTATGTCTCTCCAAAATCAACACCCGGTCTTTGCTTAAATCCCTTCGCCACAAGACGCGCTTTGTATCGCTAAAATGACCCATCTGAATTTCTCTTCTCCTTGTATACCCATTTGTTGCCGACAATGTTCATGTTCGACATTCGTGGAACCAAGATCCATGTTTTGTTCTTCACGAGAGCATTAAATTCTTCATTCATGGCTCCATTCCAGCCAGGATGACTTAAAGCTTCAGCAATAGATTGTGGTTCTCGGCTGATCTGTTCCCACTTAGATTGGCTTAGATAAGTCTTAGGCTTGAAGATTCCAACCTTTGACCGAGTGATCATATGATGGCCAGTACATGTTGCAACGTTATCTGTCTCTGGGAAACATGGTGATGATGATTCGGCATCATGGGACTCCTCATGTGTGTTTGATCTGTTTACCGATACACTAGGGGAAACAGCTTCATTAGTCATATCAAAGTTAACAGCATTTTCAGTTGAACCATTTACTTGATCTGTGGTATGGCTAGGAGAAGGTGATGAGTCAGGTGACCCATGGTTTTCCTCTTGATGATCACTATCAATTTGAGAACCTGCTTTATCAGGAAAATTAGATAAGTCAGATGTGTGAGGATAAAATGATGCCGACCAAGATGGGACATAAAAAGAGACACACGACTCTGGTTTGTGAGTATTTAGGAACCCATTTTTGAAGGGAAAGTTGTCTTCATTAAAAAACATTTCGTGAGATGTACAAACGTCTTGTGCTACTCAAACATTTATAGCCTTTGTGATTTTCACTGTAGCCGAGATTGACACATTTTGTGGAATGAAACTGGAACTTGTGACTTTGGTAGGGATGGAGGAATGGAAAACAAGCTGACCCAAAAATACGAAGGAATTTGTAATCTGGTGTGCGTTTGAAAATAAGTTCGAATGGTGACTTATTGTTAAGTACTGGTGTGGGTAGACGATTAATGAGGTACACGGCTGTTTGGAAAGCGTCCCACCAGTATTTTTGAGGAACACTTGACTGAGCAAGCAAGGTAAGTCCCATTTCAACGATGTGACGATGCTTGCGTTCAGCTCTACCATTTTGAGCTTGTTGACGCCGTTTTTCGTCAACAGATAAAAGAAGAGAGCACGTAAACAATTAAAGACAATGACCAAAAGAAACAAACGAATCAAACACACTGTTTTTTACGTGGTTCAGCAGTTAAATCTGCCTAGTCCACGAGTCTCTGTTATTAACCTCAAGATTATCTCTGAACAATTCTTTAGCATGAATTCTACAGAGTTTTCTCCCAAGGATCAGAATTTCCCCCTTACAATGGTGCATGCCTTCTCTATTTATAGAGAAGGATGCAGAATACTATCCCACATATTTTGGGTAGTTACCCTTTTGTGAATAAAAATAAATGGCTTTAAATGCCAATAATCAGATATAAAAGGAAACGTCCCCCAAAGATCAGGGGACGTATAACTGTATTAAATAATATCCCACGATTCTTGGGGATTTACATCAATTAATGAGGGCTACATCTCATAGTTATAATACTTGTAGATATTCAAGGTGGTTATAGCGTATCTTCAAGGCTCCAACATTTCTGGTCTCATGTCATTGTGCGAGCCACTGACATCTCCCGAGCTAACGTTTCTTTCGAGATGGGAGATCGAGCTCAAGAACCATGCTCCGAAGTTCCTGAAGATGAAGGTGTTCTCGGAGCTACCTTTCGAGATCGAGGTCATTTCGAGATCACCGCATTCGAGATCATACATCATACTTTGCAGGCTCGACTTACAATCCTAGATCACTCTAATCCTCACGAGACCATTTGTTGCGAACTCAGATTTCGAGGTCATATTTACTATGGCTCGAAATCTGGGTATAACATTTTGCCCCCTCAAAAGTATTTGTTCGAATCCTAAGAGAAGGAAACTTCTGAACTACTCTTTCTGGGAACCATACCGTCGCACTCTTGAAAATGGACACGTGCCAGATGGGTATTGCTCACTTTAGGTACTTGAGTACCTTGGGAACACGCCCACGATCGTTCGTCTGACAACTTTTCGGCGCCATCTTGTCACCGATTCCCATCCATTCGATCTGTTGAGGATTTTAACCAACGCTCCTGATCAATTTAGTTTTCCCACCTATATATATAAGACCTCCTCTTCGTCTTCTTCTTTACGTTTGTTCATCGTAAACCAGAAAAACAAGAAAGCCAGAAACTTTCTTAAGAAGCTTCCGTCCCGTGCATGTTTTCTCGACCCAAAAAACAAAGGAATCCTGGTCTGTTCGAGTCAGTGAGTTCTTTCTTGCAACCTCTTCTCCAAACGACGATTTTGCTGCAATCACCATCACTGTGTAAGTATGCCATTTTTGTTTTTAGCTCTTTTTTTTTATGTCGTACTTGTTGCGTATACTAGAATGATACGATAGGAGGTTTTGAATCAATAGGCTTTTATGTTTTCTGGATTTTCTTTCTGGATGTCCGCCTCTGGTTTATGCCCAGTTTAGTCCTTTGAACGGAGTTTCCACTTTCTGGGTTTTGAAAATTTTAGGCCATGTTTCTTGTACACTAAGTTTTCGGGTAAAAACCCTTGTTCTTGACAATTACACGAAACCCAAAAATTCCCTTTCCTGGCTAACCGCCACCTTTCTTTCCCTTGAATTTCGGGATTTTCAAAAAATCATCCACGTTCTTTTTCTTCCCTATGGAACACGCGCTCTGACTCTTTAGTGAGGGTCTTAATACTTAGTTTCTTGTCCTTAGATATCCGAGCTCATCCCATTGAGCTCGTGATCCTTGCATGCATGGCCCTCACCATTTTTTCTTTCTCGTTAGATGTCACAGAATCCGGAAAGACGGTGGGGGTCATTACGAGCAGTCCCTTACGAGCCCAAATCTCCGAGCCCGGAATCAGTTTTTGCCTGGAACCAACGTCGGATAAAAGAATACGAACTTGCGCACGAGCAGGAGGACATTCGAGCCCACTATCGTCGTCAGATAGACGAGGTCTTTGAAAAGAAGAGAAGAGTTCTTCGGGAAGCCATCTATCCGGAGCCCAACCCTGGACCTAGGCCAATTCCCCTCGACCCAGCGTTAAAAGTCACGGTTGCATACCACCCAGGGGAACTCCAGTTTTCCTTAATGGCGGAGCCTTCGTCTTCGCAGCCTAGGAGGGAGATGTTTGAAGCCGAATTCTACCAGAGCTCGGTTACCACCACCGACCAAATAACTGATATCTTGGCCCTCCATGGCCTTGGTTCGTTGGACACACTGAAGTGTCGAGCTCCGACAAGGCATGAACGGAGCTGTTTCGCTCCTGGGGGCCGCGATTCTAGTGTGAAATACGCGGCCTGGAGCCAGGAACATATAAGGGCAGGAGCTTTGCTGCCCCTGAAGTCCTTTTTCAGAGACTTCATTGATTTCGTTGGGTTGGCTCCATTCCAACTCAACACCAACTCATACAGGGTGCTGTCTGCCCTGAGGTCCTTGTTCCACGAGCTGGGGTGGACAGGGCCTTCACCCCAAGAGATTTTATATCTCTTTTGTTTGAAGAGTAATCCCTCCCGAGCTCAGGGAGGAGATGGTTTTTACTATCTTTCGAGCTACCCCAAAGAGACAAAGATCTTTGAAGATCTTCCGAACCACCCTCCTAACTTCAAGAAGGCTTTTTTCTGGACAGACGGTCTGTTCCCGTCTCGACACCGTTCGTTCAGGCGGATTCGTAAGTGTTCTCGTTACTTTCTATTTTTAAGCTCGGAATTTTAGCCCTAAAATCCATATTTAGTTAAAGTGTACCTCGTCTTTCAGCTAACTTTCAGCGTCCCACCCCTGACGAAACAATGAAGGAGCACAGAGAGGCCCTGCTCCGACTCCCATACGGCAGGAGGTCTCTCTCATTTCTATTACATGAGGACAAGCTACGAGCTTGTGGGTTGTTGGGACAGGGCCAGTCAACCTCTGACTGGTCCAGTAAAAAATATGGACGCTGGGAGGAAGTGCCACTGCCCACAGGCATCCTTCCTCCTAGGAGAGAAAGGAAAGCATCTCTCCCAATTCGCTCGAGAAGTCCGCAGTCAGGAAATGAGGCCAATGACGAAGCCTCGAGTTCGGACTCCGGTGGAGGTAAAACCCTTCCTACTTCGCGAATGTGGTCCCCCACTTTATTAAAACACAGGCCCAATAGACTAGTCTCGTGCCCACAGGATAGATACCACTTCTACATATGGAGTTGGGTAGACGACTGTGTCCATAGGTTTGATAGTGGGCTCGGGAAATACGACACTATGTACACCACGGACGAGGTGTGGAATGGGATAGCTGTGCAGTATGGGACCAATGAATATAGGGACCTTTCGAGGTTATCTCCAACTTATAGGGAAGGCACTCCCCCCGCCTCTTCTGAAGACGGGGGAATTTCATGGTCCCCAAGCTCGAGCTCGGGGGAGAGTCTCAGTTAGGTTTTTTCTTCAACTGGTTTACATCTTTTCCCAAAGTTATTATCATTGTTTAACTCACTGTCATTATGCAGGTGCCATGAATCCCGACCTCGACGCCGTGCTCTTTAGTGATGGGGGAGCTGGCGCCCAGAAGAGCAAACGCCCGAGGATACCAAAGAGGCCCGACCGACAGTCCAAGGTACCTAAACATCACGAGACGACTCCCACGGCCCAAATCACTGCGAGCACCTCCAAGGAACCGACTGCCCAGGTTGATGGGCCAGGCCCTACTGCATCCATCTCGCAGCTTCCCACCGAGACCCGGTTAATAGTTGTTCGGCCCCCGAAGAAACCTTCTACCTCAACGGTTCAGCTGCCAATGGCCTGAACTCATACTGAGGAATATGTACTTGATGGCGCCGCTGGGACAGAAGGGGCGATTCTCAGCTCGGACGTCCTTTCTCGGGTGGGTCAGAGCTTTTCTGGCTTTGGCGCCGACCACTGGGACCTCGTGCGCAAGGCCTCGGACTGCAACACTCTTTATGAGAAGAGTATCGAACTCTCCGCCGCGGTAGCCTTCTCAACTCTATTTAGAGTATTTATGTCTCTGATTATAATTCTGATTCGTTCTTTGTGTTTCAGGCCCTTGTTGTTTCAGCACAACTCAACTATAAGCTGACCAACGAGGTGCAAACGAGCTTATCTCTGGCTCAGAAGTTGAAGGATCTCGAGCTGAAGATGGTTGACGAGCTCAAAGACTCGAAGTCTGAACTTGAAAAATTGAAGACCCGTCTCGAGGAGCTTGAAAAGTTAAACGCTGAGCTCGAGAAGGCCAATGCCAAGCTCGAAGAGGAGAAGTCTGCCACCCTCGATTTCATGGAGAGCGAGAAGACCCGCCTCCTGAATGAGTCTAAGGAGCAGAGGGAGAAAGCGGTCGACCAAGCCATGTACAAGCTTTGGGCCGACAATGCCGAGCTTGACACCAGCTTCCTGGGTCCTCTCGAAGCCACATATGTTGAGCGGTGGAATGCCCGTCTTTTGGCAAGTGCAGCTGCTCAAGAGGCGGCCCAGCAGGATAGTCATGCTATTCGTCCTGAGGGATCCGGTGCCACTGATGCTGAGAAGGCCAAGGAGACTCCTCTTCCTTAAATCCGATCTCGGAGAAATCAGTTATCGGGGCTGCGTCCCCTTATGTAATTATTTTATGCCCATGGGGCTGATACAATTTCTTTAACTAATTCTTTTACATGCTTTGCATTTCTTGGCTCGAAATATTTTGCACATTTTTATAATTGATGAACTGGTTATGTTTATTTACGCATACAAACATAGTTTGGATTTAGGCTCGAAATTCGATGCATTCATGCATAGTTTATTAGAATTATCCGTTTCCGACCTCGTTATTTATCAAGGTCGGATATTACTTCAGCCATGAACTCGAAAGTACTTATATGGTATGTAATATGAATGATTTGGTTATCCTTTTAGTCACTTTTCCTCTTCCTCAGTATTTTGGCTCCGAGGTTACGAGTTCGAAACTATTTTTCTTTTTAAGATTTTCCAGCCTCGATCTCGACATATTTCGCAATAGGTTTAGGTTCCCATTTATCATCGATCGATAATTTGGCTGGTTTGTTCCAAACCTGTTAAGCTTGCACATCTGGTTAACCCAAACGTTTTAGGCTTTTGGTAGTTCGGTTATGTCCGAACTATCTAAGCCCGCGTATTTGGTTATATCCAAACACTTAGTATGTTTTTGATAACTCGGTTAAGTCTGAACTATCTAAGCTTGCTCGGTTAAGTCCGAACTATTTAAGCTCGCGTATTTGGTTATATCCAAATACTTTATGTTTTATTTATTATTTTTTATTTTTTAAGCTGGTGGTATGTATACCAATGATGCCCCCTTAATATCCTATGAGTGTGACCATAGGTTATTAAATTAAGAGAGATTGCAAAAAAAAAAAATTACATGCGAAACAAAGTAGACATGTTATTCAAAAACAAACTAACAGATAAAAAATCATGGTTACAGGCAACACTTTTCCTATACTATTAATAATAAGGTCTAAGGTGTTCGCCATTCCATGTTCGTGGTATGAGGCTCCCATCTAATCTCGCAAGTTTGTATACGCCAGGGCGGATGACTGATTCTATCTGGTATGGTCATTCCCAGTTTGGCCCGAGTACTCCTGCTGCTGGATCTCGGGTTGCTAAGAATACGCGTCTCAATACCAGATCTCCTACTCCGAACTTTCGATCTCGAACCCTTTTATTGAAATATCTTGTGGTTCGTTGCTGGTAAGCAGCATTTCTCAGCTGAGCCTCCTCCCTTTTTTCTTCGATCAAGTCTAGGGTTTCTTCGAGCTGAGTATGATTGGAGCTCTGGTCGTAGATCTGAGTTCGAATCGTTGGAATTTCGACCTCAATGGGCAACATTGCCTCGCAGCCGTATGCTAGAGAAAATGGGGTATGTCCAGTTGATGTCCGAGCTGTAGTTCTATATCCCCAAAGGACTTGAGGTAATTCCTCAGGCCATCGTCCCTTTGCTTCTTCCAACTTTTTCTTCAAAGAACTTTTGAGAGTTTTATTAACGGCTTCGACCTGACCATTCGCATGAGGGTGAGCCACTGACGAAAAGCTCTTTATTATACCGTTCTTGTTACAAAAGTTGGTAAATAAGTCGCAATCAAACTGGGTTCTGTTGTCAGACACAATCTTTCTTGGCACTCCATATCGGCATACGATGTTCTTTACCACGAAATCTAGGATCTTCTTCGAAGTTATGGTCGCCAATGGTTCAGCCTCCGTCCATTTTGTGAAGTAATCAACCGCGACCACAGCATACTTTACTCCTCCTTTGCCAGTTGGGAGCGAGCCTATGAGGTCGATGCCCCACACCGCAAAAGGCCATGGGGATGTCAACATGGTCAGTTCGGAAGGTGGAGCTCGGGGTATCGTGGCGAATCTCTGGCATTTGTCGCACTTTTTCACGTACTCGAAAGAGTCTGTTTTAATGGTTGGCCAGAAATATCCTTGGCGTATAACCTTCTTGGATAGGCTATGCCCCCCGGTATGGTCTCCGCAGAACCCTTCATGAATTTCTTCAATAATCTTCTTTGCCTCGGGAGGAGTTACACATCTGAGCAATGGCATGGAATACCCTCTTCTGTATAGCCTTCCGTCCAGGATGGTGTAACGAGGAAGTTGATACATTAGATTCCGAGCCTGATTTCGATCTTTTGGAAGAATTCCATTTTCGAGGTACTCAACTATCGGGCTCATCCAGGTCGACTCTGTCTCGATCATACACACATCTTCCTCGTCAGGCTCAGTAATGCTGGGTGCTGACAAGTGTTCTACGGGTACAACATTCAGCTCCTCATTTTCGGCGGAGGTGGCGAGCCGAGCTAAGGCATCTGCATTTGAGTTTTGTTCTCGGGGAACCTGTTCGATTGCGTAAAACTCAAAAAACTCTAATGCAGACTTTGCCTTCTCCAGATAAGCTGCCATTTTTGTACCACGAGCCTGGTATTCTCCCAAGATTTGATTAACCACGAGCTGGGAGTCGCTGTAGCAATGTATAGCTTTGGCCTTGAGCTCTTTTGCTATTCGTAGTCCCGCAAGTAAAGCCTCGTACTCAGCTTCATTATTAGATGCTTTAAAGCCGAACCTTAACGCAGAGTGAAATTTGCTCCCTGCAGGAGTGATCAGAATAACTCCTGCCCCTGCTCCATTTTCATTTGATGAGCCGTCGACGTAAAGTTTCCACAGCTCGTGGGCCGTGGTTGTTACCTCGTCGTCAGCTATACCGGTGCACTCCACTATGAAATCCGCCAAGGCTTGTGCCTTAATGGTCGTTCTCGGATGGTAGGTGATCTCAAACTGTCTGAGCTCAACAGCCCATTTAAGGAGTCGACCAGACGCCTCTGGTTTAGACAAGACTTGCCTTAGTGGTTGATCTGTTAGTACATGGATAGGATGTGCCTGAAAGTAAGGGCGGAGCTTGCGAGATGAATGGATTAGGCTGAGGGCGAGCTTCTCCATTAGTGGATATCTTGACTCTGCCCCCAATAATCTTTTACTGATATAGTAGACGGGTTTCTGTACTCTCTCTTCTTCTCGAACGAGCACCGCGCTTATCGCGTGTTCGGTAGTTGAGAGGTATAGGAATAGTACTTCTCCTGTCTCAGGCTTCGATAGGATGGGCGGCTCGGCTAAGTGCTTTTTGAGCTCCTGAAAGGCTAGCTCGCACTTATCCGTCCATTCGAACTTCTTACTTCCTTTTAATAAGTTAAAGAATGGGAGACCGCGATCCGTCGACTTCGAGATGAACCTGCTCAGAGCTGCCATCCTGCCAGTCAAGCTTTGAACATCTTTATGCTCCTGAGGTGAAGGCATATCGATCAGAGCCTTTATTTTGTCCGGATTAGCCTCGATCCCACGAGAATTGACAATGAAACCCAGAAATTTTCCTGAAGACACCCCAAAAGTGCACTTCTGAGGATTCAACTTCATGTTGAACTTTCTGAGCACGCCAAAGCACTCTTCGAGGTCTTCAACATGGTTCTTGTTAAGTTGAGACTTTACAAGCATGTCATCAACATAAACTTCCATGTTGTTTCCTATTTGCTCTGAAAACATCATGTTTACGAGCCGCTGGTACGTGGCTCCGGCGTTCTTGAGTCCGAACGGCATGACATTGTAGCAGTAAAGCCCTTTATCTGTGATGAAGCTCGTATGCTCTTGGTCGGGGGCGTGCATGGGAATCTGGTTATATCTAGAATAGGCATCCATGAACGACATCAACCCATGTCCCGCCGTGGCGTCTACGAGCTGGTCAATTCTCGGCAGGGAAAAACAGTCTTTTGGGCAGGCCTTGTTGAGGTCCGAGTAGTCAATGCACGTTCTCCACGTCCCATTGGGCTTCGGAACCAACACTGGATTGGCCACCCAGTCAGGGTAAAAAGCGTCCCTTATGAAATTATTTGCTTTTAGCCTGTCCACTTCCTCCTTTAGTGCTTTCTTTCTGTCTTCATCCAGCTGCCTTCGCCTTTGCTGCTTCGGGGGAAAGCTTTTGTCTATATTCAATGTGTGGCTCGCTACATTAGGGCTTATTCCCACCATGTCAGAGTGTGACCACGCGAAGACATCCTGGTTTTTCTTCAGAAAGCAAATTAATTGCTATTTTGATTCGTCTTGGAGGTGTTTCCCGACCTTCACCTTCTTTGAGGGATCAGCTTCCTCGAGCTGAACCTCTTCGAGCTCTTCCAAAGGTTGGAGGTCAACCTTCTCCTCAATCCTCGGATCGATCTCCTCATCAATTTCTAAAACTGTCCCATCTTTATTCTGTATGACAACGAGTGCTTGAGCGCTCGTTTGTTTCTTTCCCCTCAAGGAAATGCTGTAGCACTCCCTTCCTGCCAATTGATCTCCTTTCAATGTTCCGACTCCGCTCGGAGTTGGGAACTTAAGGGCTAGATGCCTTACAGATGAAACTGCCCCCAGCCCGACCAGGGCGGGTCTCCCGAGCAATACATTGTAGGCAGATGGTAACTCTACTACCACGAACTCCATCATCTTGGTCACCGAGACTGGATAGTCTCCCAAGGTCACAGGGAGTTCGATGGACCCCATACAGGTGGTTCCTTCTCCAGAAAAGTCGTACAACGTGGTTGCACAAGCCTTCAGGTCGCGAAGGGAGAGTCCCATTTTTTCTAGTGTTGCTTTATAAAGAATGTTAACTGAGCTCCCATTGTCTATGAGAACTCGGCGCACTCTTTTGTTGGCAAGCTGTAGGGTGATGACACGTGGATCATGATGAGGGAACTGGACATGGGAGGCATCCTCCTCGGTGAAGGTTATGGGCTGAGTTTCAACCCTTTGGCTTTTTGGTGCCCTTGGTTCGGGTTCATAAGGAGACCCGTCCCCTGTCTTTAGCTCATTCACATATCGCTTTTGAGCATTTCTACCCCCTCCTGCGAGATGAGGACCTCCCGAGATGGTTATTACGTCCTCTCCATCTATCGGCGGAGGCCTGTCTTCTTCCCGAGATCGGGAGTTATTATTCTGTGCTGCCGGAAGCGCGGCTACTCTCTGGCTGGCAGTAGTCTGTCCAGTATTCTGGTTTTTGACATACTGCCAGAAATAACCTCTCGAGATCAACCCTTCGATCTCGTCCTTCAGCTGTCGGCACTCATCAGTTGTGTGTCCGGTGTCCCTATGAAACCGGCAATACTTGCTGGAATCCCTCTTGGACTTTTGATTCCTCATAGGGTCCGGACGCCTGAAGGGGACCTGGTTTTCATTAGCTAGGTATATGTTTTCCCGAGACTCGTTGAGCTCGGTGTGCACTTTATATACGGAGAAATACCTTTCTCCTTTCTTCTTCTTTCCTCCATCAGCCTCGGGGTTATTTCCCTCGCTCTTTTTCCTCTTTGAGGGATTCTCCGAGGTAGGCTGTGGAGCTGCTGGGTCAGCCGAGGTTGAGGCAGAGTTAATGTTTATCGTTGTAGTTTCGGTCTACGAGGTCGCCTTGAGCGTTGACCTCGCCTCCTCTACATTGACAAATCTCTGCGCCCGTCTGTTAAACTCGGTTATCGACCTCACCGATTTCCCTTGCATGTCATCCCAAAGGGCACTCCCGGGTAAAACACCAGCTCCGATAGCCATTAGGTGCCCACTGTCATCCACATCTCGAGCTCGGGCGACCTCTAGATTAAATCTTGTTAGATAGCTTTTCAGTGTTTCGCCCGGCTGTTGTCGGACGTTGGTCAAAGTGGATGCCTCTGGTCTGACTCCCATCATAGCCCGGAACTGCTTCTTGAAGTCCCTAGACAACTGATCCCATGAGGTTATCGAGTGTCTCTTGTACTTCTCGAACCAACTCTTGGCAGGTCCGGCTAATGATGTTGGAAACAACATGCATCTGAGCTCGTAACCCACGTTACTAGCTCTCATGATAGTGTTGAATGTACTCAGGTGGCTACATGGGTCAGTTTTTCCCTCAAACGCTGGGACGTGAGGAATCCGGAACCCTTGGGGAAACTGAGTGTTAGAAATATTGGGAGCAAACGGCTCGAGCTCCTCATCAGAGTCCTCATATCGACCGTTCCCTCGTTCATTCTTCAAAAGCCTAAAGGCTTTTTCGAGCTGATCAATCCTTTCTTGGACTGGGTCCTTAGGCGGTGTCTGGAATTGCCAGTCATTGATTATGATCCCAGGCTCGCGTCTCCGTGAGGGATCTCTACGCCCATTTAGGTGATTCCTTATGTCCGGATTCGTCTGATCCCCCTTCCCCCTGCTCTGATTCAGATGATTCCGCAGGTCGGGACGGGTCTTGCGGCTTCCGGTATTTTTACGACCTCGGTCGCGTTTACTGACGGACCTGGTTTCTCCGGACTCGTCACTGGTGAAACTTACTGATCGGTCGTTTCGAGATGGGTTCTTCCCGTGTCGCCTTGTCTCCGCAGTGTGAGACCGGGACGTCTGACTTCTCTCGGATTGTGCGCCTCTTCGCTCCTGGAAAGTCTCCCTGTGTCCTTGCCTATCCCCCGTATGCCCTTGATCCTGATTCTGAACAGGTTGAGCGTTTCTACGGGGAGGTGAAGGATATCTTACGGGAGATGGAGGGAATCGTATAGGTGACGGTGGCTGCCTCCCTTGCTTCGGCCTAGAGGGTCCAGAATTTTCCCGAGATGGGCCAGTTGCGTTCGGTGCACTACCAGGAACCTGAGTCCGAGCCTCGGTAGGAGCTCGGTTATTCTCAGTTTCTGTAGGTGCTTCCGCAGGTGGATTAGGCGGGACCCGAGCTAGGGTACTCCTCTGAGGCCTAGAAGGAGCAGATGGCTCTGCTGGTGCTGGAGGTTGTGCCGGCCTCCTTGTGGCAGCATTTTTTCGTGGACGTCCACGGGGCCTCCGGGGAGGAACGTGCACGTCCCTTGGAGGAGGGACTTGGTCTTCGTGCGGAGGCGGGGGCTGAGCCACCTGCGCCTCCGCGGCTATCCTAGTCAACTCCTCGTTACGTTTGTTGGCTTCTGCCAACAACTGTTTCAGCTGCCGATTCTCCAATTCTACAATAGGGACATAACGTTCAGGGTTATAGTACATGTCCTCATCCCTTGGTTGTGGAGGTGGTCCCCGGGAATCAGAGGACCCACTCCTTTCATCAGCGTCCGGGTTCTCCATTGGTTGTTTTCCAGGACGCCTTGGGTAATTTTCTTCAGGAGTGTTCTGATTGTTTGCAGCCATGAATCTCTCAGGGATGAATGCTTAAGGCTCTCAATGAAAGCATCAAACTGTTGACGCCATTTTTCGTCAACAGATAAAAGAAGAGAGCACGTAAACAATTAAAGACAATGACCAAAAGAAACAAACGAATCAAACACACTGTTTTTTACGTGGTTCAGCAGTTAAATCTGCCTAGTCCACGAGTCTCTGTTATTAACCTCAAGATTATCTCTGAACAATTCTTTAGCATGAATTCTACAGAGTTTTCTCCCAAGGATCAGAATTTCCCCCTTACAATGGTGCATGCCTTCTCTATTTATAGAGAAGGATGCAGAATACTATCCCACATATTTTGGGTAGTTACCCTTTTGTGAATAAAAATAAATGGCTTTAAATGCCAATAATCAGATATAAAAGGAAACGTCCCCCAAAGATTAGGGGACGTATAACTGTATTAAATAATATCCCACGATTCTTGGGGATTTACATCAATTAATGAGGGCTACATCTCATAGTTATAATACTTGTAGATATTCAAGGTGGTTATAGCGTATCTTCAAGGCTCCAACATTTCTGGTCTCATGTCATTGTGCGAGCCACTGACATCTCCCGAGCTAACGTTTCTTTCGAGATAGGAGATCAAGCTCAAGAACCATGCTCCGAAGTTCCTGAAGATGAAGGTGTTCTCGGAGCTACCTTTCGAGATCGAGGTCATTTCGAGATCACCACATTCGAGATCATACATCATACTTTGCAGGCTCGACTTACAATCCTAGATCACTCTAATCCTTACGAGACCATTTGTTGCGAACTCAGCTTTCGAGGTCATATTTACTATGGCTCGAAATCTGGGTATAACAGAGCTGAAGTATGTGGGCATGAGTGCTCAAATGCTATGCCGCATTCTAACACATCTGAAGTGAACGCTTGATACTCTCCACCCCAATCTGTGTGGAGAGTTTTAATTTTCTTCCCAAACTGATTTTCAACTAAGACTTTAAACTGTCGAAAGACAATAACAGCTTCAGATTTGGCTCGTAATGGATAAATCCAAGTATACCTACTAATGTCATCAACAGAGTGTATATAGAAGCGAAAATTTGTGTTAGACATGATCGGGGCTGGTCCCCAAATATCAGAATGCACAAGATCAAGAATAGATAAAGCTCTTTTTCCATTAGTTTGAAAAGAGAGTGAATGTGATTTATCAAGCTGGCAGGCTTCACAGAAACTTGATTCATTAGAATTTGTTTTTACATTCATTTCTTTCAAGACACTATCTAAAACACGTTTGGATGGATGGCCTAACCTATGGTGCCACTTATCCTTGATTGAAATAAAAGATTTAGCAACTACTGGCTGGTTTACATTGGAGAGAAAAACAAGTGGTGTGTTTGAGTAAAACTTTGGCTGTGATTTGCTGGAGAGAGTGTGTGGTGTCTCAAATTGATAGAGGCCATCTTTAAGTTTCCCTTTGAGTAGAACCTGCCTTGTCACCTTGTCCTTGACATAACACAAATCAGAGAAAAATTCAACAAAGACGTCATTATCAGCTGTTAACTTTGAAATGCTAATTAAATTTTTGGTGATATTCGGAACATGTAAAAGCTCTTTCAATGAAAGTTTTGAGGCAGAAGTTGTTGAAAGAGAGCCAGTACCAACATGTTGGATTTTGAGTAAATTACCATTTCCCACCATGAGTGTTTCCTTACCATTGTATTCTTCCTTCTGCTGTATCTTATTTGCCTCACGTGGCTAGTAGCTCCGCTGTCAGCATACCATGCATCGTGATCAAGAGTTTCAGGTGATGTTATTAAAGCCATTTGTGAGGTGCTTTTGTTTTGATGCGGGTTTCCTCCTGGTGAAGTCCCCATGAAAGCCTCATCATATCGATTGTAACATTAAGCTGCGGAATGGCCATATTTCCCAGAAACTTGACAAGTGGGCTTGGAACCATTGCTACGGCCACCACTTCTTCCACGGTAGCGGCCACCTCCTCTGCTGTTGTTCAAATTTCCTCTGCCTCCATTTGATGTATTACCAATCTGACCACGACTTCCAGTAGAATAGCTTCCCTTATTAACCAAATGAGTCGAGAGAGTACCCGATGAAGTGAGTTTGTTTCCCGACACAGTGTTGAGTCTATCCATCTTCCCATCAACACTCAGAAGGATGTCTTGCAACTCTTGCCAAGATGTAGATGGCCGAGCCTCAATGATCAATACAACAGGCAAGTAGTCAATGTCCAAACTAGAAAGAACATTTGAAACAAGATGAGATTCTGGATATGGTTCACCTGCAAGGGCAAGAGCATCAGCCCATTGTCGTTTCTGCCGTAAATATTCTGCCATTGTGAGTGACCCTTTTCTAGCTGTTTGAATCTTTGTTCTGTACTCATCTATTTTGGCTCGAGAATGAGCACCGTAGAGGGCTTCGAGAGCTCGCCAGAGTGACGCCGATGAATCGCAACCCATGACTTCAGAAGCTATCCCTTCTGTCATCGAACCGTACAACCAGCCGAGTAACAATTGGTCATTCACAATCCATTGTTCAAAGGCCAGATTTACTTGGCCTATAGAGTCGATGATGCTGCCATCGTCTTCGGTTGGGCGAGGAAGATACTCAGGAGGTCTGGGTATGGTGCCTTTGATGTAGCCGTCGAGTCTGTGCCCGCGGACGATTGCCGAAACCATGGTTTTCCACAGTGGGAAGTTGTTCCGATCCAACTTCAGGGCAAATGGCTGGTTGAGTGTACTCCCAAAATGAGGTACGTTCACATTTGGAGCTTGAGTTTGTGAGAATGATGGCTGCTGTGGGTTGCTAGTTGCAGTAGACCCAGATGATCGATTTCCTCCTCCTTCAGTAGGTGAGTTGCTGTGGGTTTCAGCCATTGATGAAAGGTAAAAACCAAGGATGCCAAACCTGTCTCTGATACCAACTCAAGAAAAGAAAGTTTTTGTAAATGAATGAAAAACTCAGCTCAAATTGAGTCTGAGAAGAATGTTGTATTTATATTAACAAAGGGGATACATGAGTATATTCTGGAAGGGACCACGTATGCCCCTGCCAACCACCATTTGTACGAAAAGGAGAAAAAAAAATTACAAAGAATATTCTAACGGAATTTGTTAGAACAGAATTTGTCACCCAATGAGCTGTCCTTGCTATACGTTCACTGAGGCACCATTGTGTGTATTGATTTATCCTAATTCCTCAACAAAATTATTTGATAAGTGTAAAAAAAAAAAGACAAAAAAAAATAACAGGATGACATGCACGTGTTTATTCACACTTGTATATGATATAGTAAATATATGAGAAAAAATATTTGAAATTGAGAGGTCTGTTGGTGGATAGAGAGATGTAATATCACAAATTCATGCTTATTATTAACCATATTACTTAGCGAAATTTGAAGTTGGATTGGAGCAGGAGTGTTCTCCATCCAAAAGAAAAGTAATAAATAACAACACTCAACGATAATCGATGTTTAATATCTAAAATTAGATCTTGAAAACCAAATAGTTGTGTTGCATCTCTATATTAACAGCTTGAGCAACCTCCAATGCATCAGTCTCAATAAAATGCACACTCACGCCAATATCCAGCAGCCATTGCATGCTAAAAAATGCCTGATATTCGTTTTGAGAAGGCTGCCATAGCTTGACCAGCCGAATTGCGTACAATGCCAGCAACACCCATGACTTGATGCTGCTTACCCAATGAAGCATCAACCTTCAGTTCATGGTTGAGAAGCAGGGTGAGCTGAGTGAGTCAGTGTGAGTGTGAGACTTATTACAGGACACATTATGGTATTAGCAGCCTGATCTAAAAGAACACCAGGCGCCCTAGTTTTATTACATAAATATATTTTTATTTTTTAAAAAACTAAAAATTAATAAATGAGTTCACTGTGAAATTTGTTTCAAATCAATAAATTAAAATTATACAGACTAAAATAAAAACCTAATGGATTAATTAAAGTTTGATTAATTATAATAAAATTAAATTAAAAATATCTTAGTTCATTTTGGAATACTTTGTAGTGTATAAAATTATTATTCCTTGAAATTTTCTAACAAAAAAAAGTATAATATCTAGTTAAAATGTAGATGATTAAGATAGTTTTTTAAAAAAAAACAAATATGACAAATGATCAACATTTATTCTTTATTTTCCATAATTTGTGTTTGTTTATATTTTCAATGTTGTGGTCAGAGCAAGAATTAAAAAATAAAATAATAATAATAAAATTATCCTTAAAATTTTGGATTTTTTTTTCTTTTTCAAATTACAAGGAATTTTGTTTTTTTTTTAAAAAAAAAAACATAAGATTGATAATGTAATTTTCATATTTACAAATAAGTAAATGCAGAATCAGAGTGCAATAACAATTAATTACTCTTTTTTTTTCTTTTTTGAACAACAACAATTAATTACTCTTAATTGCACGCTTATACATGAAAATGAAATGCCACTTATTTATCAGAGCATTTTTATAATAAGGTCTCTATACTTACTGATCTAAATTACATGAAACTAATTTCTTTGTTCACCAAAATATCTTCTGAAAAAGTTTCTTCGTCCGTCGCTTGGCAGTCTTCCCCCCTCCTTTCCTCAACATCTTTGGAACTCAAAAAGCTTGGCTGGTTGGTTGAAGATAGAAGCCTAGCCCACATTCTATCAGTTATCACTACATTGTTTTGCTTCTCAGTGATTCTCTGCAAAGTAACCCAAACCCAATATGAAATTACAATATAGTGAAATTGAAATGAAGCATGATAGGGTTTTGATAGTGAAGCTTTCAAAATGTCAAATATCACCTTACCTACTCTATACCTTTCGGCATACAAGATTGGTAGATAAGAATATGATTATGCAATGAGCCAAAATTAATTTTTTTTGTAAGCAAATATTGAAGTAGCTAGCAAATATGGTGATAATCTTTTATAATAAAAAGCATGGACTCACATAGAAGGGAATGTAAGAATGTCTTCCATTGACAGGCCCAACTGTAAAGCCAGTGTAGCCTGCCATTGCTCCATGAACAGCACTTTGAGCAAGAAGTGTGCAGTACACATTATCAGAGGCATTACTTGGAACAGCTCGGATCATGTACGTAGGGTCTGCAAACATAAAGTGAAAATTATTAAGCTTAACAACTCTACTCATTCCCAACTTCTGCAACTTTTATTTTAAGACCAATTCACATTTATTTATGTTACAAACCTATGTATTTGAGGGTTATAGCCATCTTCCTTTGTTTAGCAAAATGATCCTGCAAAAGGGCATTGATTCATTTGTTAATGGAGCAAAGCAATATGTTGTGCATTTGCACACCCAATCACTTGACTTAGCTTGAAGTGACTGAATTTGTAATTAGAAGCCGAACCTTGATTCTCTGGGAAATCCATAGGCCAACGTCTTTGAGAACCTTGTTGCCTGAAGCATCCTCTTTCTCCATGTGCATGCTTTCAGAGAGAAGCTCTTGCCCAGCTCCTTCTGCTATGACAAGAACCAAATGCCCATTTTCCTTGAGTCGTTTCTCGATGTATTCGAAAAGTCCACCAGGGCCTTCAAGATAAAACGGTGATTCTGGTATCAAGCAGCAATCTACATCTCGGCTTGCCAGAGTTGCATACATAGCAATAAACCCTGCATCGTAGCACCAAGGTAAGCAGCAGTATTATGAAATAAACCAATACTATTTTGGTCCTGAACTCAAGTTATGAAATACCAGACTTTATTGAAGCTTACCACTGTAACGGCCCATCAACTTCACAACACCAATGCCATTCTCAATGCTACAAGCTTCAACATGTGCTGCATTAATTGCACGTTGAGCCTCCTCAACAGCAGTATCAAAGCCAAAAGACCTGTCTATAACCTGTGTCATCAACAAAACAACAATCGGTCGATTATTTTACAGTGTCAAAAGTAGTCACTCATTCATCAGTAACAATAGGTAGCCAAGCATGGAATTAACCGGAATATCATTATCAATGGTTTTCGGAATCCCGGCAACAGAAACTTTGAGCCCACGCCTTTTGATTTCCTGCATAGTAGACAATTATGCTTACTTTCAAGATCATATTCGGTTCGGATAAAGATAATGGAATCAGTTCTTTGTTCTCGCGAGATATTCTCAATTTATTCCAGTTTAAAACGTAATGGTTTTAGCTGCTATAGAGGTCACATTGAACACTCATATTCTGAAAATATAATAACCTCAAATATTACAGATGCTCCCCTCTGTGTTCCATCTCCTCCAATTATATAAACCTGGGAAAATAAATCGCAACATAAAAATTAACCAATGAAGCTTCTAACACACCATAAAACTCCACAACCTACTCAACAATGTTAAGCTATGAGCAAGCTCATCACACACACCCTCCTGTTCTGAGCTATGATTTTTGTTAAATTTGAACCACAAACCTGATTAATTCCTCGATCTTGAATGCTGTCAACTATCTTTGAGGTATCATGGCCTCCTCGAGATGTGCCAAGAATAGTTCCTCCACGTTTATGAATATCATTCACTATCTTAGGATTTAAGGATATGGTATTTCGAGCATAGAAACCTCTGTATCCTCCCTACACAATTTTATTTTTTTATTATTTTACTTTTAAGAAAAAATTTATAAAAAAAGAAGAGTGAAAGATTAGAAAAATGACTTACATCAATACCCAGGACTTTTTTTACTCCATACATGTAATGCAACCCACAAACGATTTCTCTAATGACAGTGTTGAGACCAGGACATAGACCCCCACATGTGACGATACAAGCATGAACCTCATCGGATTCAAACCAAACCTGAAACAACACCACCAAACGTTATGTTAATCACTCATTAACTGAATGTATTTCATTGATCAAAAACCCTTTCTTCTTCAAATCCTAAACGACATACCTTTTGGCGGGGTCCGGCTCGCCGAAAATGTACCCCTCTTGGACTCTTTTTGTGCACAACAATCTATTGTAACAAAGCACAAATAAGAAAGCTTCCAAAAAAAAAAAACACACACACACACACACATGCACATACACAAGAAGATGATGAAGAAGCTCACCTTTTGAGTAACGGTGTCATCCTCATTCACAAAGTATTGCCTGGAAAACGAAAACCCATTCGACCAATTGTCAATGTCAAACGAAACCTTTATATTTTATTGCAAATTAAAAATCAAAGAGGAAGGAAAATTAGATAATACTTGACGACAGAGTAAGCCGGATTGTCTTGCAATTGATTTTGATAGGTCTGTCACACATTAAATATTGCATACTGTTATTATTTGATTCAAACAAAATCAATGAAAGAATAGTAATTTGCTCTACATAAAAAGTTTAGTTTTTGTGTTTTAGTTAAACACGAGAAGAAGTTCTGCAATTAAATTAGCCTGGAATAAAAAAGTTTAGAGGTAGAATGGCGTACGGGAAGATCAGGAATATAATCAGACAAATGAGGAACATCTTCAAGTACATAACCACTTTCACCGATCACAACCTTATGCTTCTGATCGCAAACTGTATTAGACCCCATCCGGACCCGACAAAAACCCGACCCGCAAGTGATTATATATTCTAAATTATCTAACACGTACGGCGAGGCTTCCGTTGAGGGAAACTGATCAAAGTGAGAGCAGAGAAGGGAAGCGTACGACAACGACAACAGCACAGAAGAAGAATAACGACAACGAGTTTGAGCAATGAGTCGTGAGAAGCGCCATACTTATAGGAGAGGAGACCAAGTAGTCGTTGACCGGATGATCAGAATTGAGGAGTACAACAACAACTCATAATCTGGGTCAAATACGACAATACAGAGGCAGAGCACCTGTATTGGGATTTTGGCTTTTAGTTTTGGTTTTTGAGGACCAAGAAAAAGAAAACAGGTGGCTCCTCAACGTTTTTCCAAATGATGAGGGTAGAAAAGGAGAGGTCCTCGATTCACATTCACAATCTCTTGGAGTTGGAGGAAAAAAGGCAAGGATATTATTGGAAAATCAATGAGTTCTAGAACTTTATCTTGATACATTGGTCAAAATATATAATTTTTTTTACTTTTACTTTTGTGAGAATAAGTCCTGTGACCAGTGCCATGCTGGGCTTGAGAGACAAGAAATTTGAATGACGAAAACCATAGTGGGTGGGTTGGTTCAATCAAAACGACTCTTATTGGGTAATTTCCTAATCGTTCTTTCTTTATTACCTGGAAAAGGAAAACGACAGTTATTACCCGATACTTTTCTAGGGCGGGATATTCTTGGCTATGTGGCCTGTAGCACATTAGTCTTTCTGTTTTTTGGTTAGTATATTACATCAGGCAGATTTTTTAAATATATATATGTATTATTATGGATCAGCCACCGCCACTACCCGATAGCGCCAACATGTGATTAGCACGCATTTCTAGACCCAGTGCCTTGCTTATCATGTGATCAATTTATTCGTCATTTAATCTATTTTTAATGAAATTTAAAAATAAAAATAATCAACTTGGCCTAAAATTAGACAAATTATTTTGGGGGTTTATTTTTTACTTTTGCGAAATTGCTTGATAAAGCCTCTGTTACAAAAATGCCTCAGCTTGATCTGGTATAAGTGCTGTACCTTAAGTATATTTATGGAAAAAAAATTGGATATAAAAATATTAAATATATTTACTATTAAAAAAAATTAGGTATAAAAGATCAATTTTTTTAAAATATTAAATATTTTAGCCGTCATTTACTCTAAAAATAAATTATATTTATAATATATTTTGTGCAAGTGTTCACACTATTTTGAAGTATCTATTTTAGCCAATTACCTATTTGAATTCTTTATTTTAAAATTTTAATTTTTGGACCTCGTATTTTATCAAAACATTAAAAAAATATATATATAAATAAATTATTTGAACACATGCATTTTCGTCGATTACTTATTTGGACTCTTTATTTTTAAAATGGTAAAATAAATTATTAATCTAATATTATTTTATCATTTTTATTATTAAGAGTGATTATTTTATAATTATGTTTTCTGTAGTTTCTTTATTTCAATTATATAGGTACTAATATATAATTAACCTATTATATATTGTTAATAATATATAATTAAAATTACCAGTTAACTCCCAAATATAAAAACAAAATATTGTAATAAAAATATTAATAAATTAAAGTAATTTTAATTATATATTACCACTTAATTAATATAAAGGAGCAATTAAAATTTTAATTATAAAATTCATTTAATTTCCATATTATACGTTTTTCAACTAAAATTGAAAAAAATATCTCAATTAATTAGCCATATTAATTGTAATAAATGGAAAATTTCAACTATTGAATTAAAAATTCATCGGTAAAAAAAACGAATTAATATTAAAAAGTAATAAATGTTATAAAATAAATGTCATTTACTATTAGAAAAAAATTATAAACAATTATGCCAAAACTGATTACATTCAGTTCTATGAAAGATATGATATGTCAAAAAAATTTACATTGAACTCAAGTAGCAAGAAAATAAAATAATATATCTAATCAAATGATAAATCGACACCAAACCTTACCAATTTACAGAGTTTCACACATGTGCGATCTTCCACAATTCAAATACCATTGAGAAATCACCATAGATCTAGTCAACCAAGAAATCTAACTTCAACAACACACCAAAGAAAATAAGAGAACGGATCCAATACAGTCGAACTTGTATATTGCAATTGGCTATATCCATGTACGTTTCATTTTAATTATAATACATTTTTTAAAATATCTCTCATTTAAAAAGACACTTAAATATCTCTCACTAAAATTACTTAATTAATTTATCACTATATATAGATAGATATTTAGAAACTAAGATAAAAATAAAATAGAGTTAATAGTAATTAATTTATTATTATATATAGATAGATATTTAGAAACTAAAATAAAATAGAGTTAATTACTATAATTATTATTGTTGACGTCGTTTTTCGTCAAACAGTGAAAGAAGAGCACATAAACAATAACTGATAATGGCCAATTGAAATAAGACAATAAAAATACACGATTTTTACGTGGTTCAGCAGTTAAATCTACCTAGTCCACGAGTCTCTGTTATTAAACTCAAGATTATCTCTGAAAATTCTTAAGCATGAATTCTCCAGAGTTTTCTCTCAAGATTCAGAATTTCGGTCATTTACAATGGTGCATGACCTCTCTATTTATAGAGAATATCGAAGAATACTATCCCACATATTTTGGGTAGTTACTCTTTTTGTGCAAATCAAATAAATGGCTTTAAATGCCTATAATCAGATATAAAAGGAAACGTCCCCTGAAGACCAAGGGACGTATAACTGACCAAATAATATCCCACGATTCTAGGGAATTGAGGATTACATTTCGTATAGACATCGCTTATATATATTCAAGGTGGTTATCAGGTATCTCCAAGGCTTTAACTTCCCAGGTTTCCCATCATCTTTCGAGCTAAAGGCATCTTCCGAGGTCACAGGGCTTTCGAGATCGTATGTGCGTCTAGCTCGGGACCCCTGATCCGAGGTCATCCCTGAAGATGAATGTTTCCCCGGAGCTGCCTTTCGAGATCATGAATACTCCGAGGTCACCATATTCGAGGTCGTCTATGTCCTGCAGGCTCGGTATTTAATCTTGGAGCCTATTTCCAACCTTGTGAGTCCACTTGTTTGCGAATCCAAATTTCGAGGTCATATTTAACATAGCTCGAAATCTGGGTGTAACATCTTGCCCCCTCAAAAGTATTTGTTCAAATCCTAAGAGAAGGAAACTTTTGAACTACTTTCTTTGAGAACTGTACCGTCACACTTTTGAAAATGGACACGCGTCAGCTGGGTATTGCTCATTTTTGGGTACTTGAGTACCTTGGAAACATGCCCACGATCATCCGTCTGCCACCTTTTCGGCGCCATCTTGTCATTGATTCCCATCCGTCCGATCTAGCAAGGATTTCATTCAACGCCCCGGATTAATCCCCTTTTTTCCATCTATATATACGAGACCCCACTCTTCATCTTCATTTTTACCTTCGTTCACCAAAAGCAAGAAAAGAAGAAAAACGAAACCAGAGACCTCTTTATAAAGTTTCTATTCTGTGCATGTTTTCTCGGCCAAAGAAACAAAGAAACTCTGGTCTGTTCGAGTCCGTGAGTTCTTATTTGCAACCTCTTCTTCAATCGACAGTCTCTCTGCAATCACCATTATTGTGTAAGTATGCAATCTTTGTTTTCCATTTTGTCAGTTTTTATTCATGTTGTTCTTGCTGTGTATGTGTATATACTAGTTTACATCCTTAGCATGATATGATAGGAGGTTTTGATCTGATAGGTTCTCGTGCTTTCTAGACTTTCATACTGGATTTACATCACTGGTTCATACCCAGTTTTCATGTTTGAGTGAGGTTCCTATTTTCTGGGTTTTGAAATTTTTAGGCGACGTTTCTTGTACACTAAGTTTTCGGGTAAAAAACCTTGCCTTTGATAAATGCACGAAACCCAAGAATGCCTTTTCTAATTAACCGCCACTCTTTTTTCCCTTGATCTTCGGGATTTTCAAAAAATTATCCACGCTCCTTTCTTTGTCGTGGAACGCACGCCCTGACCCTTCAATAAGGGTCATAATATTTAGCTTGTTTTGCTCCTAAACCCCCGAGCTCGTAACTTCGAGCTCGCAACTCTTGTATGCATGACCCTCACCATTTTTTCTTTCTCGCTAGATGTCACAGAATCTGGAAAGACGATGGGGGTCGTTGCTGGCAATCCCTTACGAGCCAAAATCTCCGAGCCCAGAATCGCTGTTCGCCCGGAATCAACGTCGGATAAGAGAATACGAGCTTGCGCGCGAGCAAGAGGACATTCGAGCTCACTACCACTGCCAGATAGACGAGGTCATAGAGGGGAAGAGGAGAGTTCTTCGGGAGGCCCTCTATCTGGAATCCTATTCAGGACCTAGGTCGATTCCTCTCGATCCTGCATTAAAGGTTACTGTCACATACCATCCAGGAGAGCTCAAATTTTCACTAATGAGGGAACCTTCTTCCTCGCAGCTGAGGAGAGAAATGTTTGAGGCCGAGAACTACTGGAGCTCGGTTACCACAACTAGCCAGATAACTAAAATCCTAGCTTTCCACGGCCTTAGCCTGTCAGGCTCCTTGAAGTGTCGAGCTCCGGTCGACCATGAACGAAGCTGCTTCGCCCCTGGAGGCCGCGACGCCAGTGTGAAATACGCGGCCTGGAGCCAGGAACACATGAGGGCAGGAGCTCTGTTGCCCTTGAAGTCTTTTTTCAAGGACTTCACGGATTTCATTGGGTTGGCCCCGTTCTAACTCAACACCAACTCTTACAGGGTACTGTCTGCCCTGAGGTCCTTATACCACGAGATGGGGTGGAAAGGACCTTCGCCTCAAGAGATCTTGTATCTCTTTTGTCTGAAAAGTAACCCCTCCCGAGCTCAGGGAGGGGATGGCTTTTATTACCTCTCGAGCTATCCCAAGGAGAATAAGGTCTTTGAAGATCTTCCCAATCATTCGCCTGATTTCAAAAGGGCCTTCTTCTGGACGGATGGCTTGTCCCCGTCTCGACACTATTCGTTCAGGCGGATTCGTAAGTATTCTTGTTACCTTTATTTCTGTGCTCGAGATTTTAGCTCTTAGATCCGTACTTAGTAGAAATATGTTATCTTTCAGCCAATTTTCAGCGTCCCACTCCTAACGATACAATGAAGGAGCATAGAGAGACTCTGCTCCAACTCCCACATGGCAAGAGGTCTCTCTTATACATTTTACACGAGGATAGGCTCCGAAAGTGTGGACTTTTGAGAGAGGGCCAGTCCACCTTTGACTGGTCCAACAAAAATTATGAACACTGGGAGCAGGTGCCCCTGCCCACAGGCGCCCTTCCTCCGAGGAGAGAAACGAGGCCACCACTTCCAGTTCGCCTGAGGAGTCCGCAGTCGGGGAATGAGGCTAATGATGAAGCCTCGAGCTCGGATTCAGATAAAGGTAAAGTCCTCCCTACCTCGAGAATGTGGTCCCCCACCTTACTAAAACACAGGCCCAATAGGTTAGTCTCGTGTCCACAGGATAGATACCACTTCTACATATGGAGTTGGGTAGATGACTGTGTCCAAAGGTTAGATAGTGGGCTCGGGAAATACGACACCATGTATACCACAGACGAGGTGTGGAACGGGATAGCTGTTCAGTATGGGACCAACGATTATAGGGACCTTTCGAGGTTATCACCCACATATAGGGAAGGCACTCCCTCCGCCTCCTCTGAAGATGGGGGAATTTCATGGTCCCCAAGCTCGAGCTCGGGGGAGAGTTCCAGTTAGGTTTCTTCTATCATCACTTTATGTTTGTGATACTGAAAAAACTTGTATACTTCTCTTTTATTAACTCATTCTGTGTTGTGACTCGTGCAGGCAAGATGGACTCCGACCTTGACAACATCATTGATGGTGCTAGCGCCAAGAGGAGCAAGCGTCCCAGAGCGGGGTCGTTCAAGACTGACCAGCCGGGCAAGGGCCCCAAGAGGTCCAAGACAAAACCTCCCCTTGCTCCGCCGGTTTTAAGCTCCATCGCTGCGGCGACTTCCCAGGCCAGCGCTTCCACAACGACGCCGTCCTCGCAGGTCGTCGCCTCTGCTGTGGCGCCGACTTCGCTGGTTGGTCCCTCCATTATGGTTGAGTCCCAACCTCCTGTGGTAGGTCAGTCATCCTTAGGTCCGCCTTCTAGACGGCCTTCTGCTTCTCAAGCTCAGAAGCTATCAATTTCCACCCACATGGATGCATATGTGGTCGATAATGCCGCTGGGTCCCACGAATCTACGCTGGTCTCGGATGTTATGTCCCGGATCGGCCAGAGCTATGGCAGTCTCGAAGCTCCCCAATGGCAGTGCTTAAATGACACCCGAGACTGCACTGTTCTCTACGAGAAGAGTATCGAGCATACTGCCACGGTGAGTATCCTTCTATAGTCCTTCCTTTTCTGCTTATAATCACACTGACCTGGAGCTAATGGTGGTTTCTTCCTTTTTCAGGCTCTTGCCTTCACTGCCCAGCTCAACTATAAGCTGAACAATGAGATCCACTCGAGCAAGTCTCATGCTCAGGAGGCGAAGGATCTCCAGCTCAAAGCATGCGATGATCTGAAGGCAGCGAATGCGAAGCTTAAGGCAGGAGCCAAGGAGCGTGAGGACATGGCCACCGAGCTCGGGAAGCTGAAAGCTGAGCTCGAGGAGCATAAGAAGGAGCTCACCCAGCTTCAGGAGACCAACAAGAAGCTTGAAGAGGAAAAGGCTGCCACCTTCGACATCATGGAGGATGAAAAAACTCGCCTCCTTGCTGAATACAAAGAGAAGAAGGATCAAGCGGTTGACTCTGCTATGTACCGAATGTAGGCCTACAATGAAGATCTGGACACCAGCTTCTTAGGTCCTCACGAGGCGCCGCTTCTTGAAAGGTGGAATGCTCGGCTCGAGAAGGAAGAGGCTGAGCAGCTCGAGAAGGAGAGGCTGATCGGGACGCCGTTTCGGAGGGAGCCCAGGAGGACAGCCATGCTATTCGTCTTGAGGAATCCGGTGCTGCAGATGCTGAGAAGGCCAAGGAGACTCCTCTTCCTTGACTCTGATCTCGGGGGAACCATTTATTGGGGCTGCGTCCCCTTATTTCTGTAATTATTTTAATTTATGCCCTCGGGGCTGATACAATTTCTTTAAATATTACTTATATGTGCTTTACATTTCTTGGCTCGAAATATTTAGCACATTTTATATTGATGAATCAGTTATGTTTATTTAGTCATACAAACATATCGTGGATTTAGGTTTGAAGCTCAATGCATTCATGCACAGTTTGTTCAAATTATCCGCTTCCAACCTCATTATTCTTCAAAGTCGGATATTACTTCAACCATGAACCCAAAAGTACTTATATGGTATGTAATGTGGATGATTTGGTTATATCTTTTTTGCTTAGTCACTTTTTCTCATCCTCGGTTTTTGCTCCAAGGTTAAGAGTTCGAAACTATTTTATTTAAGATATTCCAGCCTTGATTTCGAAATAGGTTTAGGTTCCTACTTACCATCGATTAGTTTTTTTTTTTTGGCTGGTTTGTTTCAAACCTGTTAAGTTTGCACATCTGGTTAACTCCAAACGTTTTCGGTTTTTGATAATTCGGTTATGTCCGAACTATCTCAGCTCGCGTACTTGGTTACATCCAAATACTTTATATGTTTTTGATAATTCAGTTATATCTGAACTATCTAGGCTCGCGTATTTGGTTACATCCAAATACTTTATATGTTTTTGTATATGTTATTTTATTTTTTAAGCTGATGGTATATGTACCAATGATGCCCCCTTAATATCCTATGAGTGTGACCATAGGTTATTAAATTAAGAGAGATTGCAAAAATAAAAAGAAATAACATATTTGAACGAAATGGATCTTTTATTTGATGACATTCAAAAACAAATAAGCTACTACAAATAGAAACTCATGGTTATAGGCAACACTTTTCCTACACTACTGATAGTAAGGTCTAAGGTGTTCACCATTCCATGCTCGCGGTACTAGGCTCCCATCCAATCTCGCAAGTTTGTACACACCAGGTCGGATGACTGACTCTATCTGGTATGGTCCTTCCCAGTTCGGCCCGAGCACTCCAGCTACCGGATCTCGAGTTGCCAAGAATACGCGTCTTAGCACCAGATCTCCCATTCTGAATTTTCGATCTCGAACCCTCTTGTTGAAATATCTGGTAATTCGTTGCTGGTAGGCAGCATTTCTAAGCTGAGCCTCTTCTCTTTTTTCTTCAATCAAGTCTAAGGTTTCCTCGAGCTAAGTATGGTTTGAACTTTGGTCGTAAATCTGAGTTCGGATCATTGGAATTTCGACTTCTATGGGCAACATTGCCTCGCATCCGTATGCTAGAGAGAACGGGGTATGTCCTGTCGAGGTTCGAGCCATTTTCCTGTATCCCCAAAGGACTCGGGACAATTCTTCGGGCCACCGTCCCTTTGCTTCCTCCAACTTTTTCTTTAGAGAACTCTTGAGAGTTTTGTTCACAGCTTCAACCTGGCCATTCTCTTGAGGATGAGCCACTGATGAAAAACTCTTTATTATACCGTTATTTTCACAAAAGTTGGTGAATAGGTCGCAATCGAACTGGGTTCCGTTGTCGGATACGATCTTCCTCTGTACTCCGTATCGGCACACGATGTTCTGTACAACGAAATCAAGGATCTTCTTTGAGGTTATAGTGGCCAACGGTTCAGCCTCCGTCCATTTTGTGAAGTAATCCACGGCGACTACAGCATATTTCACTCCGCCTTTGCCAGTCGGGAGAGAGCCTATAAGGTCGATGCCCCATACCGTGAAAGGACATGGGGATGTCAACATGGTCAGCTCGGATGGTGGGGCTCGGGGTATCGTGGCGAATCTCTGGCATTTGTCGCACTTCTTCACATACTCGAAAGAATCCGTTTTAATGGTTGGCCAGAAATATCCCTGGCGTATTATCTTCTTGGATAGGCTATGCCCCCTGGTGTGATCTCCGCAGAACCCTTCATGAATTTCTTCAATGATTTTCTTAGCTTCGGGAGGGGTTACACACCTGAGTAACGGCATGGAATATCCCCTTCGGTATAGCCTTCCATCCAAAATTGTGTAATGGGGAAGTTGATACATCAACTTTCGAACTTGGCTACGATCTTTTGGAAGAACTCCGTTTTCGAGATAATCAACTATGGGGGTCATCCAGGTCGGCTCTGTTTCGATCATACACACATCTTCCTCTTCTGGCTCGTTAATGCTAGGTGCTGATAGGTGTTCTACGGGCACAACATTCAGCTCTTCGTTTTCGGTGGACGTGGCGAGTCGTGCTAAGGCATTTGCATGCGAGTTCTGCTCGCGGGGGACCTGTTCGATTGTATAGAATTCGAAACACTCTAACGCAGATTTTGCCTTTTCCAAATAAGCTGCCATTCTCGTGCCGCGAACCTGATATTCACCCAAGATTTGATTAACCACGAGCTGGGAGTCAATGTAGCAATGTATAGCTTTAGCTTTGAGCTCCTTAGCTATACGAAGTCCCACGAGTAAAGCCTCGTATTCGGCCTCATTATTCGACGCTTTGAAGTCAAATCTTAGGGCAGAATGAAATCTGCTTCCGGCGGGGGTAACTAAAATGACCCCTGCCCCCGCTCCATTTTCATTTGACGAGCCGTCGACGTAAAGTTTCCACAGCTCGTGGGCCGTGGTTATTACCTCGTCGTCGGCTATACCAGTACATTCCACTATAAAGTCCGCCAATGCCTGTGCCTTAATCGTCATTCTCGGGTGGTAGGTGATCTCAAACTGTCCGAGCTCAACAACCCATTTAAGAAGTCAACCTGAAGCTTCTGGCTTAGACAGGACTTGCCTAAGTGGTTGATCAGTCAGTACATGGATAGGATGTGCCTGAAAGTAGGGGCAGAGCTTACGAGATGAATGAATTAGACTGAGCGCGAGTTTCTCCATCATTGGATATCTTGATTCTGCCCCCAGTAATCTTGTACTGATGTAATAAACGGGTCTTTGCACCCTCTCTTCTTCTCGGACGAGCACCGCACTTATCGCGTGTTCGGTAGTTGAAAGGTATAGGTACAGTATTTCCCCCATTTCAGGTTTTGACAGGATAGGCAGCTCTGCAAGGTGCTTTTTGAGCTCCTGAAAGGCCAGCTCGCATTCCTCTGTCCATTCAAACTTCTTACCTCCTCTCAGTAAGTTGAAAAATGGAAGACCATGATCTGTAGATTTCGAGATGAATCTGCTTAGGGCTGCCATCCTGCCAGTCAGACTTTGGACATCTTTATGCCTTCGAGGTGAGGGCATGTCAATCAGGGCTTTGATCTTGTCGGGGTTAGCCTCGATTCCACGAGAGTTCACAATAAAGAACAGGAATTTTCCTGAAGATACCCCGAAAGTGCACTTCTGAGGGTTTAGCTTCATGTTGTACTTCCTGAGCACGCCAAAGCACTCTTCAAGATCATCAACATGGTTTTTGTTGAGTCGAGACTTTACAAGCATGTCATCAACATAAACCTCCATGTTGTTCCCTATTTGTTCTGAAAACATCATGTTTACGAGCCGCTGGTATGTGGCTCCAGCATTCTTGAGTCCGAATGGCATGACATTATAACAATATAGCCCTTTATCCGTGATGAAGCTCGTATCTTCTTGGTCGGGGGCGTGCATGGGAATCTGGTTATATCCAGAATAGGCATCCATGAACGACATCAGGCCATGCCCCGCCGTGGCATCCACGAGCTGATCAATCCTTGGTAACGGAAAACAGTCTTTTGGGCAAGCTTTGTTGAGATCTGAGTAGTCAATACAGGTTCGCCACGTCCCATTGGGCTTCGGGACCAAAACTGGATTGGCTACCCAGTCAGGGTAAAAGGCGTCCCTAATGAAATGGTTTGCCTTTAACCTGTCAACCTCCTCCTTCAGTGCTTTCTTTCTATTTTCGTCCAGCTGTCTTTGCTTTTGTTGCTTTGGGGGAAAGCTTTTGTCTATGTTTAGAGCATGGCTTGCCACATTCAGGCTTATTCCTACCATGTCTGAGTGCGACCACGCGAATACATCTTGGTTTTTCTTCAGAAAGCAAATTAATTGCTATTTTGCCTCATCTTGGAGGTGTTTTCCGACCTTCACCTTCTTCGAGGGATCAGCTTCCTCGAGCTGAATTTCTTCGAGCTCCTCTAAAGGTTCGAGGTCAACTTTCTCCTCAATCCTCGGATCGATCTCTTCGTCAATCTCCAAGACTGTTCCATCTTTGTTTCGTATGATGATGAGTGCTTGAGCGTTCGTTTGTTTCTTTCCTCTCAAGGAGATGCTATAGCATTCCCTGCCTTCCAATTGGTCTCCTTTCAACGTCCCGACTCCGCTAGGGGTCGGGAACTTAAGGGCCAGATGCCTTACTGATGAAACTGCCCCCAGCCTGACCAGGGCGGGTCTCCCGAGCAGCACATTGTAGGCAGATGGTAAATCTACTACTACGAACTCCATTATCTTGGTCACCGAGACTGGGTAGTCTCCCAAGGTTATGGGGAGCTCAATAGATCCCATACAGGCAGTTCCTTCTCCTGAAAAACCGTACAAAGTAGTTGCACATGCTTTCAGGTCGCGAAGGGAGAGTCCCATCTTCTCGAGGGTTGCTTTATAGAGGATGTTGACTGAGCTCCCATTATCTATGAGAACTCGGTGGACCCTTTTATTGGACAACTGAAGAGTAATAACCAGCAGATCATGATGAGGGAATTGAACATGGGAGGCGTCTTCCTCGGTGAAGGTTATAGGTTGTGTTTCAATCCTCTGGCTTTTTGGTGCCCTAGGTTCGGGTTCATAAGGAGACCCGTCCCCTGTCCTTAACTCGTTAACATATCTCTTTTGGGCATTCATGCCTCCTCCCGCGAGATGAGGCCCTCCCGAGATGGTTATTACATCCTCTCCATCAATCGGTGGGGGCCTGTCTTCCTCCCGAGATCAGGAGTTATTATTTTGTGTAGTCGGAGGCGCAGCTACTCTCTGGCCCGCGACCGTCTGTCCAGTACTCTGATTTTTGACATACTGCCGAAAGTAACCTCTCGAGATCAACCCTTCGATCTCATCCTTCAGTTGTCGACATTCATCGGTTGTATGTCCGGTGTCTCTGTGGAACCGACAATATTTACTGGAATCCCTCTTGGATTTTTGATTTCTCATCGGGTCAGGGCGCCTAAAGGGGACCTGGTTCTCATTAGCCAGGTATATGCTCTCCCGAGACTCATTGAGCTCGGTGTATACCTTATACACGGAGAAATACCTCTCCCCTTTCTTTTTCTTTCCTCCCTCAGCTTCAGGGTTACTTCCTTTGTTCTTTTTCCTCTTGGAGGGGTTCTCCGAGGCAGGCTTTGGTTCCGCTGGGTCCGCCGAGGTTGAGGCAGAGTTGATGTTTATCGTTGTAGTTTCAGACTGGGAGGTCGCTTTGAGCGTCGACCTCGCTTCCTCTACATTGACAAACCTTTGCGCTCGTCTATTAAACTCGGTTATTGACCTTACCGGTTTCCCTTGCATGTCATCCTAAAGGGCACTTCCTGGTAATACGCCAGCTCGGATAGCCATGAGTTGTCTACTGTCATCCACATCCCGAGCTCGGGCTGCTTCCAGATTAAATCTTGTTAAGTAACTCTTCAATGTTTCGCCCGGTTGCTGCCGGACGTTAGTTAAGGTGGACGCTTCTGGTCTGACCCCTACCATTGCTCTGAACTGCTTTTTAAAGTCTTTAGACAACTGCTCCCATGAGGTTATTGAGTGTCTCTTATACTTTTCGAACCAAATTTTGGCAGGTCCTGCCAATGATATTGGAAACAACATGCACCTGAGCTCGTAACCCACGTTACTGGCTCTCATGATAGTGTTGAACGTGCTCAGGTGACTACACGGGTCGGTCTTTCCTTCAAACGTAGGGACGTGAGGAATCCGAAACCCTTGAGGAAATTGAGTGTCAGAAATATGGGGAGCAAACGGCTCGAGCTCCTCATCAGAGTCCTCGTATCGACCATTTCCTCGTTCATTCTTTAAAAGCCTAAAGGCTCTTTCGAGCTGATCGATTCTTTCTTGGAGTGGGTCAGTAGGAGGTGTTGTCTGGAATTGACTGTCATTGATAGTGATTTCAGGCTCGCGTCTCCGCAAGGGATCTCTACGTTTATTCAAGTGATCCCTCAGGTCTGGATTTGTTTGATCTCCATTCCCCCGACTCTGATTCAGATGATTTCGCAGGTCGGGACGATTCTTGCGACTTCCAGTATTCTTACGACCTCGGTCGTGTTTACTGACGGACCTGGTCTCTCCGGACTCATCACTGGTGAAACTCATTGCTCGGTTATTTCGCGATGGATTCTTTCCACGTCGTCTCGTCTCCGCAGTGTGAGACTGAGACGTCTGACTTCTCTCAGATGGAGCGCCTCTCCGCTCCTGGAAAGTCTCTCTGTTTCCTTGTCTTTACCCCGCACGCCCTTGATCTTGATCTCGGACAGGTTGAGCGTTTCTGTGTGGGGGCGAAGGATATCTTATGGGTGACGGAGGGAACCGTATAGGCGACGGTGGCTGCCACCCTTGTCGCGGCCTGGAGGGTCCAGAATTTGCCCGAGATGGATCAGTCGCATTCGGTGCGCTCCCAGGTACCTGAGTCCGAGCCTCTGCAGGGGTTCGGTTATTCTCAGCTCCTGCAGGCACTTCTACAGGCGGGTTGGCCGAGGCCCGAGCTCGAGTACTCCTCTGGGGCCTAGGTGGAGCGGATGGCTCTGCTGGTGCCGAAGGTTGAGTCGGCCTCCTTGTAGCAGCATTCTTTCGTGGACGTCCGCGGGGCCTCCGGGGAGGAACATGTACGTCCCTTGGAGGAGGGACTTGGTTTTTGCGCGGAGGTGGGGGCTGAGCCACCTGCGCCTCTGCGGCTATCCTTGTCAACTCCTCATTCCGTTTGTTGGCTTCTGCCAACAGCTGCTTCAGTTGTCGGTTTTCAAGTTCCACAATAGGAACGTACCGCTCAGGATTGTAGTACATATCCTCATCTCTTAGTGGAGGAGGTGGTCCCCGGGAATCAGAGGACCCACTTCTCTCTTCAACTTCTGGGTTCTCCATTGGTTGTTTTCCAGGACGTCTTGGGTAATTTTCCTCAGGGGTGTTCTGATTGTTTGTGGCCATGATTTTCTCAGGGATGAATGCTTAAGGCTCTCAATGAAAGCACCAAACTGTTGACGCTGTTTTTCGTCAAACAGTGAAAGAATAGCACATAAACAATAACTGATAATGGCCAATTGAAATAAGACAATAAAAACACACGATTTTTACGTGGTTCAGCAGTTAAATCTGCCTAGTCCACGAGTCTCTGTTATTAAACTCAAGATTATCTCTGAAAATTCTTAAGCATGAATTCTCCAGAGTTTTCTCTCAAGATTCAGAATTTCGGTCCTTTACAATGGTGCATGGCCTCTCTATTTATAGAGAAGATCGAAGAATACTATCCCACATATTTTGGGTTGTTACTCTTTTTGTGCAAATCAAATAAATGGCTTTAAATGCCTATAATCAGATATAAAAGGAAACGTCCCCTGAAGACCAGGGGACGTATAACTGACCAAATAATATCCCACGATTCTAGGGGATTGAGGATTATATTTCATATAGACATTGCTTATATATATTCAAGGTGGTTATCAGGCATCTCCAAGGCTTTAAATTCCCAGGTTTCCCGTCATCTTTCGAGCTAAAGGCATCTTCCGAGGTCACAGGGCTTTCGAGATCGTATGTGCGTCTAGCTCGGGACCCCTGATCCGAGGTCATCCCTGAAGATGAATGCTTCCCCGGAGCTGCCTTTCGAGATCATGAATACTCCGAGGTCACCATATTCGAGGTCGTCTATGTCCTGCAGGCTCGGTATTTAATCCTAGAGCCTATTTCCAACCTTGTGAGTCCACTTGTTTGCGAATCCAAATTTCGATGTCATATTTAACATGGCTCGAAATCTGGGTGTAACAATTATATTTGAAAAAAAAAAAGTAGAATAAAAATATATATTTTATAGAAAAAAGTTGAATAAAAAATGAGAAAAACTAAGAAAATAGATAGAGTGATAAAGAGCAATTTTAGAATGTCACACCATCTTTTTGTGGCTCATCTTTATATGTATTTAGAAACTAAGATAAAATAAAATAGTGTTAATAGTAATTAGATAGATATTTTTGTTTTTTTAATCACAAATATCTATAAAACAAAGTTGATATTTTTGTTTTTTTTATCATAAATCTTTGAAAGAAGAATATAAAAATTGTGAAAAAAATGAGAAAATAAAAAGAATGCTTGTGAGCAATTTTAGAGTGCCACATCATTTCTTGCTACTCTTCTTTATATAAATAGGGGTATTATATTTGCACTCCAAAATTTGATTAGTAAACTCCATTTTTATTAAAAAACTAATATATATATATATTTTTTCAATTTGTACTTACTTTTTCTAATTTTTTTTTCTTTTTCATATTCTAAAAAATACATATAAATAATATAAATGTTAGATATTTAAATAAAAAAATTAAAACAAAAAATATATAAAAACTTGTTAAAATAATAGTTATTTTTTTCCAAATATTATATATATATATTTTTATAATAATATAAAATAAAATTATTGAAATTAACAAAAAATAAATTAAAGAATATAAAAAAATTGAGAAAAAGTGTTTGAAATGATTTTTAAAATGAATTTTTTAATTAATGGGGTGTCTATATATATTCATTGAGTGCAAATATAATGCCCATATATATAGATGGGAAAGCCATTGTAAAAAATAGGGCTTTGAAAACACATAATATAGCATTCTCTCTTTTATTTGAACTCGCTTTCAACAAGTGAAAAATTATAATGAATATACTCTCAAGGTTATGGCCAAACCATTATAAATTTATGTCTCATTCAATTATTGTATTTATTTTGATTCACTTTTTAATTTTATTGCATGAATCTCCTTATTAGAATTTGTGCACATTTCATTGAATATTGACTGTCTTTTTCGTTGTCAACTTAATCTGAAAGATTAAAGGAAAAATAAGGAAAGAGCTCTAGTCCATGAGTCTCTATTATTTAGTGAGCTTGAAGCTTGCAGTAGAAAGCTTCAATGGTGGTTCTCAGGTAACGTATATATTGCACTAAGCTACAAAATTTCTCTCTCTAAAAAACCCAACCCCTTACAAGGAGATACACCAGCCCTATTTATAGAGGCTAAGGTCATTAATGTTAATCATCTATCATTAATATAAGATCCCCCCATCTTGTGGTATTAATGTGGAGTTAATACAAAAAAAGGTTGCACTAAAACAAAGACTACGACCCACACGGATTCTACGGGGCCCATTGCAGAAAGTCATGCACCAATTTTATGGGAATATATCTATGATAGTCAGGATGCAGCACACGTTTGCCCATGTCAGACGGCGTTGTGGGAAATTTCGATTATCGAGTGTACGAACTTGACACCACTAATTGGGACTCACCAAAAGTTGTTCGATGATCCTCTGGTGGCCCACACCCGCAATGACTGACACCTCGCATCAACTCCAGGTCCGAGGACCAAAATCCTGGACCTAAGGAATGGCTGAGTAAAAAGGGCCCCTCGAGACATGGCCTCACCTGGAGACATCCATGACTTGGAGACTGGCTCGGGACGTGGCCTCACCTGGAGACACCCTCGCCTCGAAGGAAGACCTTGGGGCATGCCCTTACTTGGAGACTGGCTCGGGACGTGGCCTCACCTGGAGACATCCTCGCCTCGAGGGAAGACCTTTAGGCATGGCCCCACTTGGAGACCTCCACGACTTGGCCGGACTGGATTTCATGGAGGAGCTTGAACTCCGAGAACTTCATGGCTTGTCGCTAATTACTCCTAATTTCCACGTGTCGGGTGGCGAAAACAACATTGACAATTTCGACATTTGATAAAATATATATATGAAAGAAATAATATTATGATTGTTGAATAATATGCAATAATATATTGTTTATTATGAATGTAAATAAGAAGGGGTGGAGTCAAAAAATGTTCCCACCTCTAAATGTCCTTTGTCTTTGCTTAAACAAAAAATGAGGACGGGAATGGAGAGTCTAAGTTGTTGGGTTTTATGCCATTATAAAACCATGTCAGACATGTAACACGGTTTTATATTGTCAATAAAATAATTAGAAATTATTTAGTTTGACAACCGTATTACTTGCTTGTTTTATTACATGATTATTGGAATAATACAAACATTTATAAAATCGCGAACAGATAAATAATTACAATTATAATGACTAGGTCACATTGGATTATAATTGTAATTATATGTTCAAAAGAACGGGTCCTAAGATTAAGTCAGTGCATTGGATTTTCATTGATCTGGTAATCTACGATATGATCTACTTACACATTCGGGGTGTGATGTCTTATCCAAGGCATTGACCAAGTAGATAAAATCAGATGTATTTTGTTACATTAGAGTTGACCGATATTGGTTATTGATAAGATAAATAAGTATCATTATTATATAATCTAATCATATCACAAAATTGACCATAGGTCAATTCAATCTTAATTCTGAGTGATTAATATTCTGCTAATTGTATTATTCAAGTCTTTTGATTTGTTCGTTACTAGCTTACCCTACGGACTAGCTCATACTTACATATTGGAGATTTGGTAGTATAATTAAGTGGCAGTATTTATCATAGACATGAAATCTATAGATTCTGTTTAAGAAGTGAAACGATGATTTCCTTATAATTTGGTTCAAGTGTTAAATGATAGAGTACTTATTTCTATAATTAAGTTTACAGAAATATCATTTACAATGAACTTAGTGAGAGTTAAGGATAAAATACCAATGAGGGGTAAAATGATAATTTGCACTCGTCTTATTAATAGATCATCTATAGAGGATTGAATGATGGTTGTGGTTATAACAATGGATAACGTATTTACATTTGGTATAAAATGTCCTATGAATTCAAGAATGCAATTCTGAGTCTATAGTAGAGTCACGGAATTAATAAGGTAGTGAGATTATTTGTTATAAATAAACTCACAGTAACTTATTGGAGCTTGAGTTCATGGATCCATGGTCCCCATGTCATCTCTTATCAAAATGGAACATAGTAGTCTTGAATAATTAATTTAATTATTAGTTATAGAAATATCATATTGACAAGTTCAATGGAAATAAATAATGTTAAATTATTTATTGATATTTTGTGAGAAAAGAAATAGAAGAAATTTTGAGGTTTTTATTGCAAAGTCTCAAAAATAGAGTATTATAACCAATTGAGACAATTTTGTTAATATTGCTAAATTGATATTAATATTAATAAAATGAATTAAATAAAGGTCAACATTATAATTGGTTAATTTTGACAAGTATTTTATTAATTATAATTATAAAATAATTAAAATAAAATGGGAAACTAAACCTATTTTATGTCCTAGCTAATTATAAAATAATTAAAATAAAATGGGAAACTAAACCTATATATACTAGTGTTATAGAATGCATTAAAAAAGATGAATTTGACAAGGTAAAAATTCACTTATAATATTCTATACTTAGCTGCTCACTCTCCCTTAGTTCTCTCTCGAGGAATTCTCTTCTCATGTGTTGAGACTTGCTCATACAAACACTAGGTTATTTTAAAGAAAAATTTGGAAGGTTGTGGTATTATTTTAAAGCGGTTTGGATTCCTTGCAATATCTAGCATTCAACAATGACAAAATGTTAGGGAATCCAAATAGTGTAGTCTTATTCCGCTGCGTATTCGTAAGTGCTTTAATCTCTAATGTGTTATTTACAAATATCTGTATGAAAATCGCATCTATGCATGCATTTATGTTTTTTATTATATGTTATTTTGTATAATAGAGAACATGCATATATACTTATATAAATGATATCCTATATAAGTATCTCTCATGTTAATATTGATGGGGAAAAATTCAAAATTATTAATGATTATCTTATAAGAAAGATAAAATTATAACAATTATCTAAATAAAATATTTTGTAATTATTAATTTTTTTGGCATATAATTTTATTTTATTGAAATAAACAATGAAGTATAAATGAGTCGGATCCTAGGTGTAGCCTTAAATGTCTTTGCTAGAGGTAAAAGAAGTTTTTTTATTATTAAATTAAGTTTTAATTCAATTTAAGTTGTATAATATTTTAAAACTTAGTTTAAGTTAAATTAAATATTTTTTTCATGTTATAAATTTTAATTATTTTTTATTTTTAAAATAGATTTTAAATAATTTTTTAAAGTTAGAAATGTATTTTTTTAGATTTTTATTAATTAATTAAAATTAAGAAAAAATCTGTGTAAAATATGACTTTTGCAACAAAAATACTTCTTAGTAATGATTTAAGTATAATATTTTAAACTACTTGCTAATTTTTGTTGCAAAAAAAATTACTTAATGACTTAAGTGTAATTTTTAAACTACTAACATATTTTTGCGACAAAAAAAATTACTTAATAATTTATGTGTAACATTTTAAATCCCTTATTAATCTTCGACACAAATTTCTTTATTATTATTAGGCTATTTAGGATTTTTGCCACTTGAATTATGACTAATATATTATTGTGCCTACTGATTTTTCAAGTAGTTAAATATTCCTTCGAACTATTTACAGTGTTGTAAAGTGAGACTTCTGTTAAGTTTTATCTTATATGATTAACAAATTGCTGATTTATTATTGTCACATCAACGTCATGTGTATAATTTAAAATAAAAATTATTTTTAAATTAAAACATATATATTTCTTATAAAATATCAAAATTAAAAAAATTTCAAAAATTCTTTTTAATTCTTATAAAATTATTATTTTTTAATTATTATTAAAATTAGAACTCAATGTCTACCAACCAGATTTTCCAAGGTGGCTGGCTAGCAGCAATTTCACAACTCACGTGGAGTACATGGAGGGCTAAAATGTACAGCAAATTTAGTTGGCAAAAGACAATGGACGGGGCCCACTCGATTAAATTAATACTATTAACGGGGCTTTAATCTTTTTTAATGGGACTTTAATCGATTAAAGTATTAATAGTCAAACCTTTTTCTTTTTGGAGATTAATTAATAGTCCTGCTTCTACCCACCCTCCATCACCCTGGCATCCTTTCTACTTTCTACAATTTCGCTCCACATCTATGACTACGCCACGTGCATGGTAGCCTTTTTTTTCTACAAAAATATAGACATGAACTATCATTTTTTTCATGTTATTTTAGCTCTATTTGAAAAATTACATGTGTCAATCATATTTTTTAAGAAAGATTATACCACTTTAAATTATATAATTAAAATTACTGACAGAATATTATATATAATTTACTGTCTATGACATTATTCATACTTCATTTATCACTCTAAGTCATTGTGGTAAAAAATGTATTTTGGATAATATATTTGTTATCATTTCATATTTAGATAATGCTAATTTAAAGTGTTCTTAGGTGTTCTTAGCTTTGTTTTATGAGTTTTTGATTTTTAAGCCATAAAATATTTTGTAAGGTATTATTGATGAATTTGATATATTTTTGTGGTTAGGAATGTATGTGCAATGATAGGAATTGATAAAATAAAGTTTGGGACAAGTTTGAAGTGTTTTAGAAGTCCCTAAACCCGAGGTTCGAGCTTAAAGTTGAAGATTACGAAGAAAAATCACACGTGCAGATTTTGGATTGTGGCCGCGACCACCAACATTTAGCAGTCGTGACCTGGGAGTCAGAGAGCAGTGGTCGCGGCCTCCGTGCGAAGCTTGCTCAAAAACACCCCGTGGTCGCGGCCACCAGGAATCAATGGTCGCGGCCATGCGATAGCATTTTTCTTAAAATTTTAATTTTTAAGTGTAATTTTTGGTGGGTTATAAAATGGATTAGGGTTAACTTTGAATATAACTTTGGATTGCGAATTTTAGAGGCTAGAGCAGCGTAGGAGGATAAAACACTACACTAAAATACCCATTTTGTGTCAGTCAAACGCGTCAGTCAACGCAGTTGACTAATGCCGTTGACCGAGAATCAACATTTGTGGCAGTTGAGCACTGCCACAAATGCAGGGACATTTGCGTCAGTGATAACACTGACGCTGTTAATTGGCGAAGTTTATGTCAGTAGCCAACAGACGCCGTTAACACATCATTTGCGTCAGTTGCCCACTAATGCTAACAATGTGTTTGCGTCAGTGCCCCACTGACGCAAACACGCCGTTAGCGTCAGTGGGCAACTAACGCAAACTGTGCGCCCAATTATAAATCATAGCCATTGTCCCCGAGCCCTTTATTCTCCCAAATTTGAAAACTTAGGTTTTTTCCCAACTAGCGGCGCCTCCAAATTTCTTAACCCATTTTGGTGAGTTTTTTTTCTTTCTTTCTTTCTTTTTTTTTTTTAATTTTAAGGTTAAATTGATGAATATAATATGTTAATATGTTTATGAAGCTTACACATATTTTTTTAAAAAAAAAATTTGTATAGATTTTTTATTTTGAAGATTATTGTTTGAAAAACCAAAACCCAGAAACTCTCATATTGATTTTTTTCTCTGACTGGGTTCGTAGGGGTCGCAGGGGTCGTGGGGGTGGCTGGGGTCGCGGGGGTTGAAAGGTGGTTGGCTGGGGACTGGGTATAGGGGGGCTGGGGTCGCATAGGGTTGCATAGGGTGGCTGGGTACACAGGGTCGTAGCTCATAGCATTTTTTGTTAAATTTTTTTTATATAGCATTTGCGTCAATGGGGCACTGTCACAAACCTGACATTTGTGGCAGTGCCCCACTGATGCAAACCAGGCTGGCATTTGCGTCAGTAGGACACTGCCACAAATGTCAGGTTTTGTAATATCCAACATTTTCATTATACATTTTTATTATAAGAGTTTTAATACATAAAATGTACAAGTTTACAAATTTAAGAAATAGTAATGGAAAAATATTGTTTAAAATATCATTTTATGTTTTTAATGAGATTAAAGAGAGAGAAACTTGAGTAGTCAAGTATTGGACCCAAATGTCATATAATTTTAATTGGGGATTTTTATAAAATTAAGAAAGTTTTGCTAAAGGGCTTATTTGAAAAGAATTTTAGTATTTTGGGTCCAAGTGTAATTTAAATAAATAAATAAATTAAAAAAAAAAGGCTTCAGCCTTTTAACCGAGTCTTTCTCTCTCTCTCTCCTCATAAAATCTCTCTCTCTCTCTCTCTCTCTCATGTGCGTGCGTCTGCCCGACCACCAAACGTCCACCGGCGGTCACCAATTATAGCCACGCGCCGGACCGTTGGATTCAAAGGCCTCCGAACTATCGATCACGCGGGAATTTAGAGCTCACTCTCCGATTAAACACCTCAACTGGTTGATTTAAGTTCGGCCACCCCGCGACTTCAAAGTTGCGATTCGGCCACCTCGGGCATCTGTTTGCCGATCTGTCACCACCATCGTGTTCCTCGTGTTGTGGGCTTCAAAACCCAATAACTGGTTCCTGCATCTACCATAGTTGGGTGGTGGGCCCACCACGAGCCACCGCGATCCACCGTAGACCGACGGTCGAAACTTAGTGTTCGAGGTTCCGAAGTACGTTTTGAGTTTCAGAAAATCACCGTTTGACTTGTTGTGGAACCCGATCATTGTGGTATAATTTCTTCGACCTATATTGTGATTTAATTGTGATTGATTAGAGTAATTGTTATTATGTGTATTTATAGTATATAATTATATATTATTGATATATGGAATATTTTCTGTAATTTACTGGCTGTCTGGGATTATATGTAATATTTATACAGGTTTTGATTTTGGGATTGTCCACTTTATAGCCGTTGTGCTGTCCAATTTTCTAGAAAATATTAGATATTAAATAAAGTATAAAAATACATATTTAATTGATTTTATATTAATATGGAAATTTTTATGATTAAGTAATTTTAATTATTATTGTTATTATTTTGTTAAGTAAATCAAGAATATAATTTCATATATATATATATATATATGAAAAGTGTGATTTATAGTAAACCTATTATTTAACAATTATTCTTATATATTAATATTTTGTTAATATTTGAATATCAAAATAATATCAGTATTAGTTTCTTACAGATATTGATATTTGTAAGACCAGTAAATTTTGGATAAAGTATATTTATTATATCACTGGAATTGATATTATGACTAATTAATAATAATATAAATATTTATATTTATATTATTATCATTATATCGATTATTACAACTTTATGTTAAAAATATGATTTCTTTTATAAAATGACTATTTGAATATATACATTCATATATGTATTGTTATTGAAGTATTTTTGTTATTAATATTGAAGTACGTTTATTTATAGACGATAATTATTATTCTTGTTATTATTATCATAAGAGTACATTATCTTATGAGCAAGGTTTAAAGCATGGTTTTATATGAAGAGTTATTTGCATTACGTTGATAATAATTATTATTATCATTTATATAGTTTCTGGTATTGTTAATATACACTATCAATAGTGTATATTTACGATTTTGATAAAATTTAATAAATGATGTGCCTTGAATAGGATTTGTATGGATTTGATTGATTGACTATTGCTGAGCAATTCTAAAATAAGCTAAGGACCTAAGGTAAGTAAATCTCACCTTTTGTGCTTAAGTGTAAGATGCATGACTACATTGATTGTGTACATCTGATGAGTTAAGAATGGTATGATGATGATGCATATGATAAGTATGTGAAGAATGGTTATATGAACACCATAAGGGTGTTGTGTGATATGTAATTGATGAATTCCGTGATATGTGAAAGATGCCTTACTTGGTTAAGAATGATATGAATTATGTGCAAGTATGTGTTCTTATGTTGATGGATATGTGGATTACTTTATGTTCATGATTTGTTATATGTTATGATATATGAAGCGTTTAAGTTTATAGGCTGGAAACCTTAGACCTGAGCCATAACTCTACGTTAAGGTATAACAACGCCACCAACCCAAAGCTTCATGTATTATGACTAAAGATGTTTTGAGTTATATGAGATGTGATACAATGCCTTGATTGAATACCATTAACATGAATCATGAACATGAACATTGGCATTTCAGCATCAGCATGTATGCATGGCATGTACAGTTATGTGATACATTATTATGTGATATAAGACCATGCATATGAATATGAGAAAAGTTATGAAATGCATTGAAAAGTCTTATGTAAAATTTAACATTTTAATGACACAAGACTTAAGCAAAGTGATAATAATATGTTTAAAAAGGGTGCCACTGTTTTGATGAAGCAATTAAGTAAGTTCAGCAAAGAAGACGGAGGTCTATAAGACTAATAGTGGCTGCCCACTAGTATGGGCTAGGTCAGAGTTGACCATTCAGACATGCTTGCCATGTTCCCGTCTTTCTCCTCCATATGTGTAATAAGTATGGCAGCTATGGCGACGATGAAATGAGTGTTATGATGAGCCTAGCTGAGATGATGGCTAGCCGGAGGAGAACCCATGAGATTCTATATGATATGTGTAACAAGCCCTACAGGCATTGGCCGAATCAAACAGTGTGCACAAGTGATATTGGGCCCATAAAAATGTGAAACTAAAAGAAAGAGCATAAAAGTAAAGTTTGAAAGTGCATGAGCAATAAATGAAATGCATAAGTATATAAGTCAGCATATTAGTATATGTGCACTACAAACTCACGACATTCATGTGTATGTGTATGCATGAGATTTGCTTACTGAGCGTTAGCTCATTATGTTATTTTCCAACATTTTTCCAGGTGTGGCTTTAGCTGTTGAGCAACTTGTGGAGCACGGACTCAGTAGCAATGCAATAATGGTTTAGAGTTTTCATATGGCTGCCTTAAATTTAAAGTATTCATACGTGTAATAATTTCTTCTAATAAGTTTATATAAAAGTTTTAAATTTTTCTGTATTTCTTCGTATCATTTTATTTAATTCTTTTGGTCAAGTGCCTTACATACTCGTAAACCCTAGAATTACGAGTATGTGGCAGACGTACCCTACCTTAGTCCTCGGGGTTGAACCTAGTACCCGGTTGGGAAGTGTTTGATGTCTCGGAGGCTAGGTTTTGGTTTGGGAACCCTCAGTTATCATTTTTATTGATGAATCCTATATTTTGGTTATGACTAGGTGACCGTCAAGGAATTTAAAGATTGATCGTTCTCAGGGGTCGTTCATATAATAATTCTCACTCGAACCAAAGGTAAGAAAACAGTGTAAGAATACAGTTGCACCCTGTATAGGTATATGACATGCATGATTTGATATTAAGGCATGTTGGTTGAAATATGTGGACATGGATTGCATATTAAATGCTAGTGAACGATGATGACCTGTTTATGGCACTGATCAGTCAGGGACCGACTCTAAAGTCAATGATCACGCATTGAATAGCTCTATGGCATTAATGCGGGACCGACCCTAAGGTCGAAGAACTTATAAGCGCTTGCCTGGTCTAAGACCAGATGTACTTAGCCAAGGTATATGACCCCGGTGACCATTTGTCACATGGCTAGGGGACGTTGTCCACAGTTACGACTCTAGAGTCGGGAGGAAGGTTATGTTGGTGACCAATCACCATGCACCTGTCCTGATCAAACTTATGAAAGAAACACTTATCAGTTAAGCCCTGGTGACCCTATCGTCACATGGCTAGAGGGAGTTGTACCCATCTTTGTGACTTTCGCTACTGTCACCTATCTGTATTGGACTGTTGGTCTCGAATGGTTATTACAATTGTTGTTGATATTATGTCATGCTTTATTCTGTTTTCTTGCTGGGCCTTGGCTCATGGGTGCTATGTGGTGTAGGTAAAGGGAAAGAGAAGCTCGCCTAACACTGAGTGGAGAACTTGGGCGATGTTGTGTACATACTGGGCCGCTTGACCACCACGGTCAAGGAGTTCTCAGAGGGACTAGGGGTTTACCCTACTTTTGTCGCTTGGGTCGTCGAGGATTGTAAATTTGAAACTGTAGCGACCCTTTTGTATTACGAATTACTTGTAAACATTTTGAAATGCTCATGAGCAGTTTATTTACTTAATGAAATGTATCCTTTCCTTTTTACTAGTTTTTCACCTTAACCTGATAATAACACTTAGATCACGTTTTTAACCAAAGGACTCGGGTAGCGGATCAAATTTTCGGTTCACTGCTCACCGTAACTGTTCTGGGGTAACCAGGGCGTTACAATCATATTGGGATTATTATTCACCTAATAGTTTAGGATTCTAAGTAGAGTGATAAATTGCAATTAAGGTATTGTGACATGTATTTTAATTGTGGTTAAAAATAAAACCTAGGTTAAATGAATTACATTCTTAATAAATTTGTTGCCTAGATTAACTTGTGTTCCATAGAGTATAATGCTTTTACTATGTTAAAAAGATCGCATGCTTAATGGGTTTATTGCTGGGTAAAAGGGTTAATTAAGAGCACGCTTAGCTTTAATTAAGTATAATAGGGAAACTATGATAATTGATTGCTTAAGTGTTATCTACGAGGTTAATAATTTAATTGAGAATATGAAATATTATTCGTCATTGTTGATAGATTGATTGTCGAAGATGGAGAGTAATTCTTGACTATTTCTTTAATATCTTTATATACTTAGTTATTTAATCTTTAATATTTATTTCATTCTATGTTTTAAGTTGTTAAAACTAAAATCATTTTATAATTTCAGTTTAGTTCTTATTTTGAATAATAATTGGATTATAGTCCCTGTGGGTTCGACCCTTATTTACCGCTATACTGAAGTAGCTGGTATAAGTGAATAAAAAAATATAATTAAATTTAATACGTCATACGGCATCCATCAGTTGCACATTTGATTTTTTTATCAGGCAAAAAACCAAGCAGAAACTAGAGTTCAAATCATTTCTATTTTTTCTTACTTTTTATAATTTACTTATAAAGTTATAAAAAAAAGTATACTAATATTTTAATATAAAATATTATTATTCTAAAATGTAAATATGTATATAACATAAAGTGTATATATTAAAAGAAAATAGAAATTGAACATATTCTCTCAATATAAAAAATGTTCCAATAACAATTAAAAGGAAATGCATTAATTCTCTCTCGAGGAAACCTTTCGATCTTGATGTTGTTCCTTTGGCTCTTCATATAAATTTGCGTCGTCGATTGTCGATCTCTTCATATGTGGCTCACTTTTGTGGTGGTGACTGATGGTGGCAGATTTGGGTTTGGTTGGGGTGCGTGAACCATTAATGGAGGACGAAGGATGGAGTCGAAGGGGTTGAGTCGATGTCGTAGGGATTTGGGCTGGCCTTCCAAGAATAGGGGGTTTCGATGGTGTTTGGGTGGTTTGGCTATCATGGGCTCTTGCCTTGATAGACCTTTTGAATTTCTTTTGGAATTATTTCATTTTATGTTTATGTTTTTATTACATTTAGATTGCATGGGGTCAATGTTTTTTGGAGTGGTGTTTCGCTGGGTTGGTTTGTTAAAGCCACTCAAGGTGTGGTTGTCATAGCTTTTTCAAAGCATTTTTATGTTTATTAAGTTTTAAAAGTGCTTTGGAGGGTTTGATTGAGTTTCCCAATAAAAAGAGTTTTTTGCTTTTATAAGATATTTTTGGAAAAGCTACAAAAGGTGGCTTCTTGATAAAGTTCTTTTTGATAAGCTAAAGCTAAAAGCTTAAGCTTAGCTAAACAAGGCTTTAGTATGTTTAGTTTGGATTACTGTTGTTTTGATCTCGTCCATATCTAGATCTTGGGTATGTCTAGTTGATTATTGATCTCTTGTTCTATGTTCACTCAACGGGACACGTTGGTGTTCATGAGATTTGTGGATCGTTGTTTTATTTTCAATAATGATGTTTTGATTGTATTTAGGTCCTTACTTTATTATTGGGGTTGATAATTATTTGATGGTGGATATTATAAACGACTCAGTAGTTAGTCTAAGTTGGTCATTTGAATTTGATTTGTAAGCAATTCAAGATATCATGTATGTTGTTGGATTAATCCTATAATTTACTGTGCAAAAAATAGGGTTCAAACAACTTATTGCCCTCGTGCCTAATTTTTTAGGTACAATAAATTATTTTAAATTTTTCGAAAATTTGCAGAAACTTCTAAACAACTAAAATGTGTATCGTCAAATAAAAAAATGAGATTATAACTTTCCAAGCGCTAAAAAAAGAAAAGGATGCACCAATACTGTTATTTTAGTGGATGCACTATAGTAATCCCCATAATAAATATTATATTTTATATTAGATTTCCGGTGTTTCACCTTTTTAATTAGTTGGGTTAAAAATTGACGCTAGCAAGTCAAAAATAGAAATTTTTTGTGTACCCTTGTTATGAACTAAAGAATTAATTATATAGGGAAATTTGAGGTTTTATGCTTAATGGGGTGGTGTGATTCAAAATAATGCTAGGCCTTTTTATCATTTCAAAATGATGCCAATTCATTTTAGCATACCGAAAATACCCCTGTCACAACTCTCTCCTCTCTTCCCTCTTCTCTTCCTTCTTCTCATTTCTTCCTCACTCTCTTTCACTCACCTCACCTTACACCGCCACTAAGAGCACCACGGTAGAGATCCCTGCACTACCAAAAGTCAAGCAACCCCCTACGAAGGAAGCCATTTGTAGAGATCAAGACCAAAGTAAGGGTTGATGAATCTTGGAGAAAAATCTTATGGGTAAGAAATTTTTTCTTAAATACTTGGATTAGTGATGTTTCCTTTAAATTTTTTGGGCATTTCGAATAAATCTGAGCAATATTTGCACATTTTTTTTGTTTTTTGTCGATCTGCGTTTTCTGGAATTTTTCTGGGTTTGAGTTGTGCTCGATGCAGGCTCGATGGCACATCATTTTTTACGATTGCATGTTGTGCTCGATGGTTACTCGATACCTACTCGATGGGTGCTTGATGGTAATGTGCATTCTCACTATTTCATGCATGCTCGATGGATGCTCGATGCAGGCTCGATGGCACATCATTTTTTACGGTTGCATGTTGTGCTCGATGGTTACTCGATGCAAGCTCGATGGTAATGTGCATTCTCACTATTTCGTGCATGCTCGATGGTTGCTCGATGCCTACTCGATGCAGGATCGATGGCACATCATTTTTTACGGTTGCATGCTTGCTCGATTGTTACTCAATACTTGCTCGATGCAAGCTCGATGGTAATGTGCATTCTCACTATTTCGTGCATGCTCGATGGAGGCTCGATGTAGGCTCGATGGCCCATCATTTTTTATGGTTGCATGTTTGATCAATGGTTACTCGATGCAAGCTCGATGGTAATGTGCATTCTAACTATTTCATGCATGATCGATGGTTATTCGATGCCTACTCGATGATGGCTCGATGGTCATGTGCATTCTCACGATTCATACTCGATGGCATCCTCGACGCATGCTTGTTGATTTTTTTTCTAGTTTTTCAACTAATTGTATTTGTGTTTTTATTATTTCAAGTTCTATTGTTTACGTATTTGTTTCTTACAACGATGTTTGGGAAACAGATGGTAGGAAGTTGTATTTTAAGGATGCTGAATGTGAAGTGATACCAGTAGAGAATGATGTCACTTACTTGCGACTACTTGACATACTGCACGAGACATTTCAGGTGGATTATGCGTTGACCAACCATTTATATCGGTTCAATTGAGGAATGATCGTCAAGTTCGTGTATTCTTAGGAATAAGCTTGAAAGAACAAATAGTCTTATATGTGACTCCAGTTAAGAAGAATGTCATATCAGATCCTTCTCCTAATGTGAACAAAAAAGACACGACCAGTGTCGATCCATCTCCTGCAGGTAGCAGTTACAAGCATCTTAGCGAGGTGGGCACTTTTTTTCCAGTTACTGATCTGATGGCTACTATTCAGCTTGATATACCACAAGAAGGTCCCACAGGTGTGCTTGAGGCATATGAGTACGATCCCTATGTGAATGATGATCCAGTTGGTAATTGCTTTGAAGATAAAGATTATGGTTCCGAGGATGACTCGTATTATAGTGCAGATGTTTCAAATGAGGAGTTAAACATTTCCCAAGCCCAACAAGTAGAAGAAGAGTCAGGACTGCTCTTGCACAGGCATACCTCCCAACTCAAGGATGCCGAACACCTGCCAGAAGTAGTAATCAACTTGCTAGGACAGAAGATAACATTAGGTGGAGGGAGATAATTGTATCAAGAGAAGATCACACTAGATGGAGTGCCCCAATTTTTATAAAAGAAGATTTTCTAAAGCATTTTGAAAATAATAAACGAATGGACCCTCCCATAGCTGCCTATTTGGAGGGAATTGGTTTCGATAAGTGGTCTCGTCCTTTCTTTCCTGGAAAATGATACAATATAATGACAAGCAACTACGATGAAAGCTTCAAAACAAGACCAAAGATGCAAGAACCTTTCCAGTTACAATTTTTTTGGAATTCATTTGCTTCACACTACAGCCTTGGTTTTTTGAACGATGTAGTGTGACAGAGAAGACTACCACCAAATTATCCACCCTGATGGAGGCAGATGTATCGAACAATGCTGACAAAGGAAAGTTCATGAATGTCTATGCCCTTGGCCAATTCAAGTTTCATGTAACTGGTGCAGACAGTGATTTTGAGGTGAATTTGATGACGAAATCATGCTCATGTGGGGTATTCTAGCTCATAGGCACACCTTGTCCCCATGCATCTACAGCAGCTATAGAGCGTGGGCTGAACCTTTACTCATTGTGTTCACCGTTTTACACCATTGAGTCATGGAGGAATTCGTACGAAGAAACCATTTACCCAACTGGGAATGAGGATGACTGGATACTTCTAGATGACATTAAGAATATGGTAGTTGGTGTACCCATAGAGAAACAAGTTGGTCGTCCAAAGAAGCCAAAGCTAGGAAGACCAAGGACAAACCGTTGGCCATCCGACGGGGAAAAAGATGTGAAAATGCGTAAGTGTAGTAGATGTGGTGGTCGTAGCCACAACAAGTCCTCATGCAAAGCTCGACTTTGAGTATAATTTTTGTTGTATTTTATTTAAACTTGATTGGTCAGGTTATTTTTTTTGTTTTTTATTGTCGTTAATGATTTTTGGTCGCTTGGATTTTTACTGTTAATTGTTGTTAATGATTTGCATGCTCAATACACAATTTTTTTAATAACTTAAATTTTAAGCAAAGAAATATAACAAGAAGAGAATGTTCAATGTCTAACATTCTGATACCATAAGTCAACTGTCCATTTGATTCTGAACAACTCCATGTTGTCATCGCAGATCATGTGAAGTGGTAGCCTACCCAATAAGTGCTCGATGTGCTTGATGGCGTACACACCACAATCTCCACTGTGAATGAAACATAAACTACATTAGCAACAAAATCAACATAGAATTTAATTTTAAAAAATTGAATAAAAACTAGAATTTTGATTACTTGGCTTTGGTTTGGGGTACTGAATCAACTGGCATGCGATGCACGTTGAACTCTTTGCATCTTTTAGCTCTAGGTGGAATCGTCAACCGAGGGTCGTCCTTGAAAAACTGTGACTGTAATAACAGCGATGGGAACAAAGTAGACCATGACTTCATAAAGGATTGCAGTTGTTTATCACTTATCACTGTCACGTCTGAATCATAAACATTCAAAGTTCAAGTAGAAATGGAGGCTTCAACTGCAAACCAATGCACTTGAAGGTAGTTCTGGCACCAATATACAGTGTCTACTCCCTTCCATAACGCCAGAAATTGATTGTCAATTCCCGTAATCATTGACATCACATCTGAATCCCACAAAAACCTTTTCTTATCCGCTTCCTTGACATTCTAATATGCATCATAACGGGTCGGTACCAATTGTGAGAACATAATATTCATCACAACAGCATCTTGCTGATATGCCCCGGGATAGAACTGTCGACGCCTACGTAGCATATGCTTGGCCGCATCGATATGCTGAAAAAATGATAGGAAAGTAATTGTTAAACTATCTGCCTCTACCCATCGAACTCCTATTGAACCAACATCAAGCCCCTATCGACAACAATTTAAAGCTACTAGAACCAAACCATCTGCCTCTACCCATCGAAACCCCATCGAACCCCATTTAAAGCTACTAGAACCAAACCATCTGCCTCTACCCATCGAACCTTAATCGAACCGACATCAAACCCCTATCGAACCAACATCGAACCCCTATCGAATCCACATCGAACCCCATCGACTTTAATTTAAAGCTACTAGAACCAAACCATCTGCCTCTACCTATCGAAACCCCATCGAACCCCTATCGAACCCCTATCAAACACCATTTAAAGCTACTAGAACCAAACACTTGCCTCTCCTTATTGAATCCACATCAAACCCCTATCAAACCCCATTTAAAGCTACTAGAACCAAACCATCTGCCTCTACCCATCGAACCCTTATCGAACCAACATCAAACCCCTATCAAACCAACATCGAACCCCTATCGAATCCACATCGAACCCTATCGAACCTAATGTTTATACCAGATAAAAGATATTAATAAAATTACTTACCCCATCATCGATCCAAAACTGTGGTGTCTTTATCGTCAGAAACCAACTCGGACCATACACACCAGTTTGGACATCCCTCTTCGTCTTGTTCGGAATATCTCCAAGCAATCACTTGCTGACCGTCCTGTACTGTGTAGCAAGTGGCTTCTTCAGAGGGTCGAGGACTAATGGCACGTCATCAATCGCATCCACACGAGCTTTCTTCCTGGTTGGGTCGGTGTAGTCTTCAAATTTCTTAGGTTTGCGTCTTTTCCTCTTAGCCAATTCAAACTCTACACCAGCAACATCCTCAGGTTCTATAATAGCAACACCTAGGGTCTCAGGATTTGTTGTAAGTACTATCGGGGGAGGAGTGCCTATGCCATGTACGAAAAAATCATCTGGGAGGTCAAGTGAGTCAGAATCAGAATCAGAATCATTGTCCGTTGTGTCTCTACGAAGATCTTGTACAAATGTCAAGATCTTATTGACAACATCCATGATGACCGTCTGGTTCTGTAGGATGGTATTCTGACGAATCTCGACTCGCTCTAACCTCTCCAACATCTCCCGTAAATCAGGTTGATCAGGACTCGGGTGTACCGATGGGGCCGGGGCCAAGGGTGTGGGGTCGATGGGGACTGGGGTATCCTCATCATTAGAGCCATCAACAAAAATATTGGTTGCCTTCGCAACCTCAGCAACTATATCTGTCACCTTCTCAAAATCAGTGGGAGTTTCTACCTCTTCTTCTTGGCCCAACCCAGGATACAAGGGAGCATCACCCTTAGTCATAGCGCTATAATAATCTATCTCCCAAGGTCGGGGCTTCAACATGGACAACACAATAAACTGCATCAAATACGAAGCATTAAGTTAGTTTGAAACCACCAAAGAATAATGTATTTTGACATAATATAGAAGAACTTACACTCGTCTTCTTGAACATCGGTGCAAGGTCGGCCTTCGAAATAGGACGCTCCTTTTTGCTCAACCAACTGAGCATCCTCGGAAACTGGTTTCCATGGTTAATACCATACTCACGTGCAAACTGCTGGATGGCCTCGCGTGCCCAATACTGCAATGCAAGGACATAACCATACAAACTGTATTTTGTTTCTTTTTGTTTCCCCTTAACTTCCTTCTTCTTCTCATAGTTCCTCTTCTGATGATGCATGTCTTTTTGACATGCATCCATAAGCTTGTTAAAAGAAACCTTCCCCCATGGGTAAGTAAAGAAGTACTCAGTGTCCTCCACAATCTTCAGTGAATCTATTCAGACATTTAACTTGCCATTTCGTGCAAGTAAAACCCCCTCAACAAAGAAACATATGCCCAACTTGTAGGCATCTTCAACTACTGTGCAGTTTTTTAAAGCAGCCTCCAAATGCATTATCTTCACCGTTTCTTCATCATTAAAGTACTCATTGATTAAGTGGTCACTAGTCAAGTGTTTCTTCAAATCAGTCTCAGATGACCCGACACTGAAGTTCAACCCCGTAACCAAAGCAAACTCGCCTCTACGAAATCTACAAGGTCTAAATCCCAAATGAAAATGCAACTCATCCTCTTTGTTGCACTGGATCTTGCGCAACATTTATTGATGTATGAGAGATGCAGAGAAGTCTAACTTCTCAACCACGAAAAATTGTTTGAAAGGGGATTCCTTCACCCTTTCTATTAACCCGAGCTCCTCAAACTTGTCCTTGGTTGTTTTAAAGTAACCATTACCCCTATATGTGACTCGACCAAGAAAGTGATCTGTCAAGGGAAAAAGAAACTTCGGCATCTGCAAAAAAAAAAAAAAAAATATAGTTAAACAAAGTCACATGAAAAATCCATCAATAAACATACATGCAACCATCGAACCACTATCGAGTACCCATCAAACCCCTATCGAATTGGACATTTCCATAAAAAAAACTACCCCATCGAACATCCCTCGAGCATGCATCGAATCATCATCGAACCCACTTCTGGAACCCCTAAGACCCACCCTATCGAACAACCCTAGAGCATGCATCGAACCACCATTGAATCCAACATAAAACCCAATCCATCGAGCATGCATTGAACCACCATCGAACCCAACATAAAACCCAATCCATCGAGCATACATTGAACCCCCATCGAGCATGCATCTAATTTCTTAGGTTTAAACCTGGAACCCAATACATGGGCCTACCCTATTGAACCCAATCAAGCATGCATCAATTGACCATTGAGCATGCATCGAACCACAATCGAGCATGCATCAAACCATAATCGAGTATGCATCAAATCACAGAAGCATAAACCTAAAACCCCAAATGACCTATGTTGGAAATAATTTATACAGGATCTTTATTTATTTTCATGTATATCTAATATTAAACAAATTAATACGAGATAGCCTAAAACATGTTTCTAAATTGAATTCTAAGAGAAACAAACAATATAATACTTACAGTATACGCAGCGGAATTAAGAGTCCTTCCTTCAGTTTCTCTAACTCTTGTATCCTCTCTGTCGCAGAGTATTATCAAGAAACTGAACCGATTTTTTATTTTCTTCACGATCTTCCAATGTATCCTTAGAACCACCTAGACTAGTGTGGGCAATTCTCAACACATGAGATAGATATAGAGAGAAGAAGAGAAAATACAAAGAGGCTTAGAAAATGACTTGTGTTTAGAGAGAATATAAAACTATCAGAAAATCTGACTTATCAAAAACCCTTGTTTTGACTTCTCTATAAGCACTCCTTTTATAGACTCAATTAGGCCATTTAATTTAATTAAAAAATCAATAAAATAACAGCCATTTTGAAGCCCTAGGTCGAAATTATCATGGGCTATAGGCCCGTGAAATTTCCCATTTGATTATAAGCCCATTGGACTTAAAATCAAGGCCTGTATTATTTTCTATTGATTTAATTAATTAAATAATTATTTAAATCCTTTATCAAATTAATTATTTATAATTTGAACCTTGATTTAAATTTATTTATTAATTTAGATACCAATTTATCTTAATTAATAAATCTACCATAATTTCTCTTTTCTTCTCAAAATTACACAACTCTGTGAAACTATCCAAAATTGACCTGGTCAACTTTGATAATTCTAATTGATGATTAAATCAATTAATTGAGACTATCTAGATGATTTTATCCAAGGTACAATGGGGACCATGGGCCTATGAAATCAAGCTCCAATAAGTTATCATAAATCTAACAAATAAATTTACTAACTTATTAATTCCTCGTGACTCCACTATAGACTTGGAATTGCACTCTTGAATTCATAGAACGCTCTATAACAAATATAGATACGCTATTAATTATCCATTGTTACAACCATAATTTTCACTCAATCCTCTATAGACGGTCTACAATGAGATAGGACTAAAATACCGTTTTACCCCTCATTGTATTTTATCCTTAAAACACTTAGTTCCTTGTAAATGATATTTCAGTAAACTAATTTAATTACTGAAATGAGATCTCTATCATTTAACACCTTGAACCAAACTAAAAGGAAACCATCGTTTCACTTCTTCATCAGAAGCTATAGATGTTCATATCTATGATTAACACTCCCACTCAATTATACTACCGAGTTCCCAAGATGTAAGTATGGGCTAGTCCGTAGGGTAAGCTGGTAACGAACAAGTCAAAGAACTCAAATAATACAATCAGTTAGAATACTAACCACTCAGAATTGAGATTGAATTGACCTATGGTCAACTATATGATATGACTAGAATAGATAATAACGGTATGTTTACTTATCTTATCAACTGTCAATATCGGTCCTGTCCGATGTAACAAATACATCCGATCTTATCTACTTTGCTAATGTTCTGGAAAGAACATAGCACTGTAATGTGTAAGTAGATCATATCGTAGATTGGCAAGTCAGTGTAAATCCGGTGCACTGACTAATCTTAGGACTAACTTATTTTTGAACATATAATCATATTTATATTCCACTGTGATTACGTCACTATAAATAAGATTAGCTATATGCTCGGGATTTAATAGAAGTTTATATTAAATAAATAATCATGAAAATAAAACATGTGAGCAAAGTGATTGACCAAGTCAAAAAATGATTTCTATTCTTTTATTGATAATAAAATGAGATTACAAAGAATTTGGGTTTTAATTAGGGCATAAAACCCCAACAACCTAACCTATCGAACCCAATCGAGCATGCATTGAGCACCTTCTAACAACCATCGAGTATGCATCGAACCCCCTAAATGCTTACCCATCGAACCCCCCCAACAATGCCCATCGAACCATCGAGCAACATAAAAAAAATAAAGCAAAAAATCACACTCGATATTCAACATACCCATTCCAAAATACTTAAACAAAGCAGATCGATATGCTCACACTCGTAAACTATACAACATTCACACAAAAAAATAAAAAAATCAAGGGAAATCGACCTTATCCTTTGTGATTTGATGTGGAGGAGAAGAGACGCGGAGGCGGGCGGAGGAGAAGAGATGCGGTCGACGAGGGCGGTCTTGGTGCTTCAGGGTCTCGGTGCTTCAGAGTCTCCGGGAAATCGACGAGGGCATTGCTTCAGAGACCTTAACCTTCGGTTTTTATGGCACAAGGTTCGACGGAGAAATGGACGAAGGCCAGCCGGTGGTTCGACGGCGGCGAGACGGGCTTCTCCGATTGGGTTCGATGGGTTTCGGGTGGGGGAGAGATGAACCGAGAGAGTGAGAGTGAGATTGTGGAGAGAGAGAGAGAGAGAGAGAGGAGAATCAAAAGTGGGTAAAAAAAATTTGTCACAAGGGCATTTTGGGTACTGTCAAAAGTTTTGGCATTATTTTGTAATGATAGAAATTCCTAGCATTTTTTTTTTAATTACAACACCCCATTAAGCATAAAAATTCAAATTTCCCATTATATACTTATAAATATAAATTAAAGTGAGAAATCGTTAGATAAACATGATTAATTGTCATATATATCTCTATTGAATAATAAAATATTGTGGTACTTGCCACATAATTACTAAATATTTTCAACTTTATATATTTATATACCCATTTTTTTTCGTCGGCAAAAATATTGAACGTTGCGTTTTTAACAGTTCCATTACTACCAACTTCGTTATATACACTCGGGCTAATTAGGATGCCATATGTCACTTTGCTATTGATCCACCTTATCATTTTTAAAAAAATATATAATTAATTGATTTTAAAAATAAAAAATAATTAAAAATTTATCTTAAATAATAAAATATTAAAAATTATATAAAAAAATTAAAACTATTTCTTTTTATTTTTCTCTCTCCTTCCTCTCCTTCACTCGACCATTCTTCTTCTTTCGGCGTTTTGTAGATCGGTCTCAAAATGCCCACCCACCGTCGACCTCACCGGAGTGCCCACCCATCGTTGACGTTGCCCAGCTATCCCCAATCGGCGCTCAAAACTAGATATATCCTCATCTCCATTAACGATGACTTCGGTAGTGTAGAAGCTCATCAACCCAGCGATGGAGTTTCAGGTGGGTTTTTGGAATATAGTTTGAGTGATTGTAAAATGGTAAATTTTGTATCTTGATTTGGTGTTATTGGTTCATATTTTAGTTTCAGATCGGGTTTCAATATTTGGTTCAGATCTGATTTAATGTTTAAGGTTTCATTTTTGGTTTTAGACATGTGTTTAATTTTTTTTTATGAATTCTGAAGTTAGATTGATTTGTGATATGGATTTTGGAATTGTTCAAGTTATGTCTTTTAGTTTGGATTTGGATATGATTTATGGTCAAAACTGGGTTATTGAGAATTTCATGAATCGTGCATGAAGGAGAAATTTTTTTTTTTAAAATGATTAAACTATTAATTAATCTATATTTAAATTAATTTTTATAATTTAAAATTAATTTTTTATTTTTACATAATATTTACATTTAAAAAAAAATTAATATGAGGTAGGCCAATATAAACGTGACACGTATAATCTTAATTTTCCTTGTCAACAATTAATGGAACTGGTAGTCACAAAATTATGAAAAACATAACGTTTCATATTTTTCATTGAAAAAAAAAGATATATAAGTGTATAAAGTAAAAAATATTTGATATTTATACTACAAATACCCTTAAAATATTGATCACTTGTTGTATAACACAAGTTACACAATTATTATTATTATTATTATTATCATTATTATTATTCATTTTTCAAGTTCAGATTATTGACAATACCCAATTGATCCTCATGTATAACTGTTAATTAACATGAAGAGATAAGAGCATAAGTTTGATATCATTTTGGAGTATTCACTATTACACAAGGTCAAAGGTTATTTTACAAAATTCATTTTAACTTTTAAAATTAAATATTCCAGCATGATACAAATGGGACAATTTCTTATCCAGTTTAGAGGGCAGCTGCTGCCCAATATATCCACCACTATACCGATCTTCATGAGCTGCAGTGCAAATGTCGACGACATTTTTGGACATGGGATCTTCTACATAAAGGTCTTCTCCCATAAATTCATCAATGGGCATCCACTGAATTACGAAATAAAATAATCAATACCAATAAAGAAAGAAAATAAATGTTAATTAGAAAATTCAACAAAATAATTACAGGAAAATTAAAATATAATTTGTTTTGATACCTTTGCAGCTTGGATTTCCTTTTCGTCGATTTTAATATCAAACGACAATGGTTTCAGCATGCAAATAAAGAGCAGGTCCGAATTCTCAAATGCCATAAGGTGTGCGTGTCTTTAATTTTGCATTGCAAAAACAAAATTGAAACTACAAGTTATTGTTGAAAAAAATAATACTTTTTGGATTTTCTTTTCCTCTCTTTTTTTTTTAAAAAAAATTCTAAACTAAATGATGATTAAAAGTTAAAAGTCTAACCTGAAAGCTACTATTTCTAGGAAAACAGTGTCAATCTGTAGTATAAATTTATAAAAGGGAAAGAAAAATTATTAGTAGCAGAACAATATTTTTTAGGGAAAAAAAATTGAATATGAACATTATATATATCCTCTTACTCCAGTTTCCTCTTTCACTTCTCTAACAGCTCCAGAATATAGGTCTTCAGACTGAAATTAATCAAATTAAAATAAATTAGCTATGACTGCAGGAAATAAATAATTTACCACTAAACAAAATATTATAGTAAATATCTGACCTTGTTAATGTAACCAGTAGGTAACTTCCACATACCAGAGCAACTACAAGGACACTTCTCTTTTACTACAAGAACCTAAAATTTATGAAAACTGAGCATTAAAAAGGTCAATTGGATTTGGTACTTTTCCAAACATATGTTTTCTTCTTCTTTTATTTTTGAAAAAAGTACCTCTCTTTTGTGATTGATCACAAATCCACCAACACCTATTTGGTGAGAAGGGCTGGAAGGAAGCAAGCAAACTTCGTCTGAGATCCAATGTGTTAACATAACATATCTGGATTCAGCATGGTGATAACTAAAACCTTCCTGAAAATTAAATTTTCAAAACGACATTAAATAACTAGTTAATTTGTTAGAGAATATCGCACATGGAAAGTGTGTTAGTACATTCAAACACAAGAGTATGAGTTACTCCACTCATTACTAATTGATTTAGAGATAGAATCTCATTTTTTTTACTATGCACCCTATTCTATTTGTAAACCACTTTTCATATTCTAAAACTCTAACGAGTATTCATGATTCAAATTCAAAAACCAGTCCAAAAAGAGAGCCAAAAGATTTATTTGTGATTCAAGATATAGTAAGACAAAAAAAGTCAGAGCCACTTGCGATCGAAACGTTCAACATTAGTGAGCAAAATTAATCACCATCTTGAATCTTGAGGGTATATTAAAGAATATTTCACATGAAAAGTGTATGGGTGCATTCAACAATACATAACAATATGAGCTACTTAACTCATTAACAATTGGTTTTGAAATGTTATACATGCTTCTTACTATGGACCCATTCTACTTATAAACCACATTCTAACATAATTTGCTGATTTATTGGCCAAAAAAGCTCCACATTCTAACATAATAATTTTCTGGTTTAGTGACCAAAAAAGCTGTTCAAATCTTGTGTAAATAAAGTAATGGAGATGGTTAATTTGTTACCTGTAATGCTATTGGAACTAACTCAGCTTGCTCTGGCAGTATTTTAAGCCACACTCCTTTCTTCCCCTGCCATTAACATACTTATAATTTACTTATCAGTTATTAATTATATGGTATAAAAACTAATATATACTTGACTAATATGAATAATTGTCAGTTTTTCAAACTCTTCAATAGGGATTGTTTTAAATGTGAAAAAAAAATTATATCTTATTTAGAGTAATCAATTAGAGACCTTTTTCTTCCAATCGCACAGAGAGGCTCGAAGAGCAGATGCAAAGGCATTTGAACTTAAAGGCAAGCTCTCTGGATTAACAACGACACCATTATAGTCGTCGTTCCACGAATCAAGCAACTCCGTCGCTGTCGTTGGTGAAGATGATATATTTGGAGTGTGTACATGAACAGCTGTTCCCTTGAGCATATGGCCCCCACCAGCCTCATGAAAAGTCAATAATGGATTGTAAGAGTACAAACTCGGATTTCTCAATAAAATGTTCTTCTGTGGAAATGAAAAACCTGCACAACCAAGTGAAAACAACAAGTTTATTTTCCTATACCTGGTATTATTGATTAATATAATGAATGTAGAAATGGGAACTTGATCATAAAGTACGTACTAATTAAAACAAAACAAAAAAAAACCCACCCCTTGAAAACAAGTCACGAGAGTTATAGTTATTTTTTCGTGAAGTAGAACCGATCAGTGGCCATTTTGAGATCTCCATTGCTATTGCCATAATCCTTTTGTGCTGCAGCTAGCAAATTATAACACACACACATATATATATATAGATATGTTTGTATATAGCCTTGAGCAATATTATGTTGCAAATTGAAGAGAATAGAATTTTGCAGTACAAGTAGTTTGTTCATGATGATAATGTCGAATAATTTTGACCGTTTTTAAATATATTTATATATATATATATATAACTACAATAAACTACAGGACACATAAACTCTTATATAAAAAAAAGATGATCAATTTGTAAAATAAAAGCAATTTATACGTAGGATGAAATTGAAACCTCAGTAAGTACTTATGGCTATTAGTCACTGTCTTGAAGATGGGAATATTATTATTATTATTATCTTCTGTTTCGTGGATGCTGATTCTTCTTCTTCTTTTTTTTTTTTTGAAAGAATTAAAAATCGATATTAACTTATTAGTAATACATTATTATTATTATTATTATTATTATGGTATGTTGTTACTTCATAATATCCTGTTACGTACATTCATGAAATGAGAGCTGATCGAGAACTGTTCTTATTCCCTATAATATATATTCCTGTAGTCGGATTCTTCAACTACGTCATCTGAGTTATATATATATATATAGATATATACACACACATAGTTATTATTTTTAAAATAAATAAAACTAATAACAAAAATAATGACGGTTGAAATTACATAAGAATCACAATAAATTTCGGATTTGGGAAGGAATAGTTGTAGGTGGGATGCTGTTGCTAGTTGGTGCAATTTAGTGGCTGAAATGAGAACAATCGATCTACTCCACAAATAGCCTTGGCTAGGCTAGGATTTTAAAAGAAGTCCATGCTTTCACAAACCTTCCAATTATTTCATACATATAAATAATAAAATATAATTAAAAATATATTAGAGCATATCGAATGGAGGCAACATGCAAGTTGCCTCTCAAAATTATATATTAATTTTTTATTAAAAGTAGTTAATCATAATTTTTTTTCTTTTTTTAAACAATAAGCAACGTTGCCAAGCAGTGACAATTTTGCTTGGTAATCTTTGTTTACAAGAAAAATTATAGGAAATAACTTAAAATAAAGCCATCAAGAAGTTAATGTCCTCATTTTTAAAATTGTAGATAAATAATCATTTTACATTATTGATTACCTAAATTGTCCTTTTTTATAATTTATTTATTTATTTAGGACTGTATGACTTTAATATAGTGGTATATATATATATTAGTTTTGTTTAATTAGTTTTTATTTTAAAGTTATATTGATTTTTTAAGTTTTTTATAGGTTGTTGGTATATTATTTTCTAATTAGTGTATATGTTTTTTGTGGTATGGTATATAATTTTTTTTTGTGATATTTAATTTCTATTTTATTATACATAGTGGTAGTATATAATTTTGTATCATGGTATATACATTTTAATGGAAGTATATAACTTTGTTAGCATATTATATACATTTTTGAGTAATAATTTTGTAAGTTTTGATGGTATATTATTTTTCAACTCGGTATATATATTTTGTGGTATGGTATATCATTCAACAACCCATAAAAAACGAAAAAAAATCAAAATAACTTTAAAATAAAAACTAATTAAACAAAACTAATATACATATACCATAATATTAAAATATTTAGAATAAAATAGTAATTTGTTAAAAGGTGTATTTAGTAATATATGATATTAAATAGATGATTAGGCTATTTTACTACAAAATTAAAAACATGGACATTTATTTACTTTCACACAACATTAAGAGTCATTTTGCACCATGCCCCTTGTTAAAAAGTCACTAAAAGTCCACATAGGGACCCACTTGTCAGTAAGCTACATATAAGGCAACTCCCACTGGAGATGCTCTTAGGGAAGTTTACATAATATAATTGACTTCATTTTTTAATGAAATTTTTATATTTTTACAGTTTTGCCTATTATTTTTTTAGTTATTTTGGTTTCTTTATAGTTATTTTCGTGTTATTTTGTTGTTGTTTATGTTTATGATATAGTTATTCAATTGTTGTGTTGATGTCTAATTGGTGATTAATTATTTTAGATATATTTTGAATTTTTTTTAAAAACGTGTTAGTATGCAGTGAGCTAACTTTTAGTTATTGTCTGATCGTTGTTTTTTAGTTATTTTTTAACGTATTAGTATACCGTGGGTGTTAGTATACAATGGATTAATTTCTAATTATTGTCAAATCATTGTTTTTAGGTGTTTTTTTTACACCATATTTTTGTAAACAAAATAATGTAAAATTTGTATTTTTGAAATCACAAGGTAGCATTTATTTTTTTAAAAAAATACCAGGGACAGTAAAAAAGTAAAAAAATATATATTTATGGTAAAACCCTAATATATTATTACAGACGAATTTATTTCGACTTAGACTTAATTAAACCATTCACTTAGACCTCAATCGCATCATAATATGTAATGTCCTAACGTGTGGTAGGATCGACATATTGTAATATAGAATTTCAATTTTTTTTTTAGTAATTATGAGGTACTAAAACAATTATTAATAATATTAATTTGCTAATTATGAGTTACTAAGAATTTTGAATAGAAACCATAATAGTAACGATAGTTACCTATTTGATAATTATGAGTTACCTATAACAATGGTTACCAATTTGGTAACTATGAGTTACAATATAGTTTCAATGTTTCAACGAGTTACTGGATTAGTTGCTAATAACTTTTGTAACCAAGAGTTACAATAGTTTGGTTGAGGAACTAGATTAGTCACAAATAGTTTTATAACTATGTGCTACTAATGCTTTAAGGAGTTGTCAAATTAGTCATTAATATTTTTGTAACTTTGAGTTACTGGCGCTTCTAAAGAATTATCAGATAAATCATTAACAATTATGTAACAAGGAGTCACAAATGTTCCAAATAGTTATTATGTTAGTCATCAATAATTTTGTAACTGTGAGTTACTAACGATTTGGTCGAGTTATCAAATTGTCACCAATATTTTTGTAACTATACCTATAATTTGGTCGATCGTGTTACTAGATTAGTCACCAATATTTTTATAACTATGAGTAAGTAATATTTTAAAAGAATTATCATATTACTTACCAACAATTTGGTAATCATTAGTCACTAACACTTCCAAAGAATTATCTAAACACACAGAGGGTATTTGACTCCTTAACTTAAAAACAATTTTTCGTTTTTAAATCTAAAAATTGGTTTTTGAAAACAAATAGGAGTGTTTGACATTGTTTTTAGAAAAAAATAAAAATAAAAATAAAAATAAAGTTACAAAAAACAAGAAATTTTGAGAGTTTTAAAATCTAAAAAATGTTTTTTGAAAACAAGTAGAGATATTTGACATTGTTTTCAGAAAACAATTTTTAAAAATAAACTTACAAAAAAAGAGAAATTTTGAGAATAACAAAAAATTATTTTCTCTTGTTCTCAAATTTTGTTTGTCAATTATTTTTTTCTCATATTACTTTTTTAATTAATATTATCTCACATCATTATTCTAACATCAGTTTCTCTCTCAACACTTTCTCTCTCTTCACTTTCTCTCACATCAATTTCTCTCTCACCATTTTCTCTATCATCACTTATAATCTCATCATTTCCTCTCTCATCATGTACTATATCCTCCTTTTTTTTCTATGATCAATTTCTCTCTCTTCACTTCACTCTCTTTCTCATTTTTTCTCACATTAGTTTCCATCTTCTTAATTTCTCTTTCCTCAATTTTTCTTTCCTTACTTTCTCACTCTTTATTTTTCCTCACTTTTTATTTCACATTACTTTATTGCATTATTTATTACAAACTTTAAAATATTTTTCTCTTTGTAAATATATTTATTAATTTTTTATTTAATATTTTAAAAAAATAAAATAAAAACTAAAAAACTGATTTTAGAAAACAATAGGCAAACAATGGCCTGTTTGACATTATTTTATGTTTTTCGTTTTTAAAATTGTGTTTCCAGAAATGAGAACAAAAACTATGCTTTTGTAGTTTTAAAAAAATAATAAGTGTTTAGTTAATGTTTTCTAAAAATAATTTTTTAGTTTTATTTTTTTTAAATCTTAAATAAAAAATTAATAAATATATTTACAAAGAGAAAAATCTTTTGAAAATTTGTAATAAATAATGAGATTGAGTAATGTGAAAGAAAAAAGTGATGAAAAATAAGGAGAGAGAAAGTAAGGAGGGAAATTTTGAGGAAGAAAAATTGAGAAGGGAGAAACTGATGCAAGAAAAAAAATGAGAGAGAAAGTGATGAGATAGAAAATGGAGAGATAGCTAGAAAAAAATGAGGTGAGAGAAAATAAGAATATAGGAAGTGATTAGAGAGAAAATAATGAGATAATAAGTGATGAGAGAGAAAATAAGGAGATAAAAAATGATAAGAGAGAAAGTGAGGAGAGAAAAAACATGAGGAGAGATAAATTATTGAGAGAGAAAGCGATGTGAGGTAATAATAATTAAAAAGTTTATGTGAGAAAAAAAATTGACAATTTTTTTTTAGAACAACTAAAAACAACTTTTTGTTGTTCTCAAATTTTTGTGTTTTTTGTAACTTTGTTTTTAAAAATGCTAAACACCCTTATTTGTTTTCAGAAAACAGATTTTAGATTTTAAAAACAAAAAATAACTTTTTAGTTAAGAAATCAAACACCCTCATTTTTTGAAAACTATGAAAACAGTTTTCTATTCTCATTTTTTAAAAACAAAAAGCAGCAAAAAATATCAAACATGCTCATATTAATTGAACAAAAAGAACACATTGTAACAAAAACTAAAAAAAGTTAGACAGTAACATTAACGGAAAGATCATTGGTAATAATTTTTGAAATTGTTAGTGTGAAATATGAAGGGATTTTTTTTTCTGAAATAACCAAAAAGTTGTTGATTGCGTTTTTAGCCAACGACGTGAGAACGTCAAATACAACAAGCCTTCAAGAGAATGTAAACGACAACAGACGATATAAACAAGAAAAGTAAATAACACGAGAGATTTTTATAGTGGTTCAGCCCCGATTGTCGGTAATAGCCTAATCCATTTAGAGTTGTAATTTATAGATCTATACTCAAGATCAGATGGACTGAGCCAACTGAGTTTTTTCAGTACAGATTGTGAAAATACAAGAGTTCTCTCAAATATCAGCGCTTTCTCTCTCTAGAATACACAAACCCAATTTTCTCTCTCTAGAAAGAAGAAGCAGAAGAAGCCCCTCTCTCATCCTATAAGCTCTCTATTTATAGGCCTGGGATCCTCAACTGATATCCCCTTACGATAGAGATATTTTATTATTCATCTTATATTTATATTACAAGAAATATTCAAAATTCGAAATGTAACAAACCCCCCATTTGTGGGAAGAATGAGAGATTCCCGCGTATGTTGTTGAAGCTGTCTCTGGGAATCTTGACTTAGTCTCCTCTAGCTAGTTGATCCACCTCCTACTGACCACCCATGCAAGTGTTGATCGAACGTGCATGGTGATAGGACTTGTGCATGGTGGACATGCACTTCTCTCCTCTAACATGGCACTCTCCTCTAGCATGCCATGTTTCTCCTCGGACCAAATCCTTGGGGTCTCCTTGGACCAAGGTGGTAGCACTTCTCTCCTCTAACATGGCACTCTCCTCTAGTATGCCATGTTTCTCCTCGAACCAATCTCCTTGGCTTCTCCTCGGACCAAGGTGGTCCGAGGCAATCTCCTTGGCTTCTCACCTCGTATAGGTCCGAGGCAACCTCCTTGGCATCTCACCTCGGATAGGTCCGAGGCAACCTCCTTAGCTCTCCTAGGATCACTCTCTTGGTTCTCCTAAGATGCACTCTCCTTAGCTCTCCTAGGATGCATTCTCCTTAGCCTCCTAGGACCAAGGTGCACTTGGCTTGGTTATGACATCTTTGAAGCAGTCCAAATTCTTCGTCAGTCTACCGGGTCACTTTTTCACAACTCTGAGGAGTCAATGTATTTATCGACTATGAACATGTCTTTTACTGACCATGCACTGCTACTTGTCACATTTATTGCCACGTCCTTGATCTCCAATTTTTGGGTATAACAAAAGTAATAAAAAAAATATCATTTTTACTATAGCACGAATTTTTTTACATTTGTATGAAACAAAACTTCAAAATTACAGAAATACTACTTGCTCTTTCTCTCTCTCTCTCAAGTTGCAACCCGTCCTCTCTCAGGCGACACCCACAGTGATTTCTGCTTGAAACAACATCCAAATTCAACCTCAAACAATAGCAAAACCACAGACTAGACCTCTCTCAGATCACCCACAATGATTTTGATTTCAAACAACAACCAAACTTGACCTGAAAAAACAACAAAACTACATAACATTTCGTTCTGAAACAACACCCCAACTACAGAAGATCTAGATCTGAAAAGCAACACCACAACAACAACAGATCTCGATTTGAAAAAAGAAGATCACAACTACAACCCGATCTAATATGAGAAAGTAGCAACGTCAAAATCCATAGTTGTTGGTGATCTGGATCTGACAGCAACAACAACAAAATCTAAGACATTGTTGCTTTCGAGTTGTAGGCATGTTGTGTTGACGTTGTCATCAATGATCCTAGCATACAACCTGCATAGACAAGTAGACAACGCAAGATCAACACAAAATCAACAACGGTCTCTAATGGTGATGGTATTGTTGCTGTGAAAAATTGAAGAAGAAAAAAGAATGAAAGAAAGAGAGAGAGAGGAGAGAGAGAGAGAGAGAGAATTTATGTTGCTTTGTGTTGATGATAGTTTTTTTATTTTTAATAGTATATATTGCATTGTTTTGGTGTTGAGACAGTGTTGCCGAAACTGAAATATGGGACAATACTATCAAAACGTTAGAGAAATGATCAAACAACTCAACATAAATCCTAAAACAAGACTTAAGCAACAAAACAAAAACATAAAGGAATCATCAGCATGAAGTCAACACGAAAACAATAGGAAAACTGAAAAATAACAAAATAAATCAAATTAAATGCAACAACAATAACAAAAATAAATCAAAAGATGAAAGCATCAACAAAACAACTTATAAAGATCTAAAGATCAACATAACCATTAAAGATCTAGAGAAAAACTCATTGAGTCATAAAACCCAGATCAACATGAGTAACACCACAACAACAATAGTCCAACAACAAAAAAGAAAATAAGAAATCACACAACAATCATACATAAAAACACAACAACAGTCCAACAACATATCAGAAAATAAGAAATTAGTTCGCTCGCATTAGCTATTGTGCTTCCTAGAAGTCTATTCGTGTTTATGATTTCTTTTTTAAATCAACTAGTTTTTCATGAGAGATGATATATACATGGGCATTTATGAACTTTTGGATGTTCAATAAAAGAGAGAAAGAGATAAAAATGTAAACTTTTGCCATTTTCAATGCAAGAATGACCAAAAAGATCCACATCCGACTTTTATGAATAAGTATTATAGAAAATATATATAAAAAAATCATTCCACTGACACTTTTTTTTTCTTTTAATGAAAAGCAACCCAAAAAAATTAAAAAATAATAAAAGAAGATAATGATAAAATATGTAGTATAACCAATAAAGCAGCACAAGTTTTTAGGAAAAACCCATAAAATGAATAGTAGAGAGGGTAAAGATGAAACATAATTGGTTTGGGAAAAATAAATTGGAAGTGTGTGATAGTAGAGAAATAATAAAGTTATTGAAAAGAAAGAGTATGACTAAAGATAGATATTGTAAATAAAAAAAAACTTGCAGACAAACATATGTAGGTTCAATTTTAATATAAACTGTATTATTGTAATATAAAAACTTACCAAAGGATATATAAGTAAACACCAAACAATAAAAAATATAAAAATTCCACCTCACAGTATGTTTGTAATAAATGTGCCAGTTTTGTTAGTTTGTGTAAATTTTCCAAATATGAATTACTTGTGGTTTCGACATATTATTAAAATTGTTACCAAAAGTTATAAATTTGCTTACGATGAGTTATCAATTATTTTAGTTCACTGGAGTTATTAATTTTGTTAAATGTATTAATAAATCAACATAATTAATATATATTAATTTATTAATGTTATTTTATATTATTACATATATATATTTAAATCAAAAGTTATATATTAGAGAAGATTATGGTTGTGGTGCACAATCCTGACCATTATTATACTTATGAATAGTCAGGATTAACCAATCAATCATGATGAATGGCACCGCAAGTTTGAAATGTCATTCATGGTGGCTAGCAGCATGTTTGGCAACGAAGGTTTGCAGCTAGAAGTTTTGATGGGCAAAAGCAAGGTAGTGCAGCGAATGTGGTAGTGGCCCAACAAATGGTAGTTGTTTGCACGTGTTTGACCATGGAGGAAGAAGAAGAAAAACAAGGACATCAACTCTCATATAAACACATTAATAATGCATTTTACGTTTTAGGAAAAATACCAGTTTGATCCTTATATTTTGCCCGAATACTTGATTGACTCCTATGTTTTATTAAATAGCAAATGAGATCTTGTGTTTTGTAAAACACATCAAATTAGTACATTTGACCTGATTTCAGTCAAACTTATTTTAAATATGACAAAAATATTCTCAGGATTTTTTAATTAATGAATTAATTAAATAATTAAAAATATATTTTATAACAAAAAATAAACTAAATTGTTTTTAAATAAAAAATAATTAATAAACTATTTCAAATTATTTTCTTCTCTCTTTCCTCTCTCTTTCCTTTCTTCTTCCCAACCCAGTCGGTCCCAAGGAATAATCCATGGCTGCATAACAATGGTAATGGAGCTCCATCTTTCTTCCCTTTCCTTTCTTTCTATTTTCTTCCTAAAGCTCTTTGGTCTCCCTCTAGTCAGCCCTAGATGGAAGAGCTTTTGTTTCTTTCCCAACCGACCCTAGAGGGAGAAGCTTCGGTCTCCTACCCATATATGCAACGAAGCTTTGGTTTCGTGGTTGGAGGAGGAGCTTCGGTCTTCTACCCAAATTTGCGACAAAGCTTTGGGTTTGTTGTTGGAGGAGGAGCTTCAATGTCTTACCCAGATATGTGACAAAGCATCCATTTTTCTTCTTTTTCAAGTCAACAACATGGCTTCACCTTCAGATCGGTGGCTGTCAGCTAAGGAAGACGCCAAAGGCACACTTGAGGTCAGGAAGACATTCTTTGGAGCTGGCAGAGGCAAACTCGAGGTGAGGAGAATGGGTCTTCAGTGAGATCTGATTTTAGAGTTTCTATGCAAGAAAGAGAAAGAAAAGACATGGCACGAGAAGATTGATAGAGAAAGGTAGCTAATTTCTTCTCTTTTTTGTCTTAGTTTATTGATTAAAATATGAATTATTCTAGGTTTTAAGTTTTTGGTAGAATTTGTTATATAATGTTGGTGCAAATTTGACAAGTATATTTTTCTACGTCAATTGTTCATTGATTGATGAATCTGGATTTTGTATATGATTGATGAATATAGATATTGAGATGGATCTTAAATATAGATTTTGAATATAGGTTTCAAGGATGAACTTAAGAAGATGTTTTATTTTAATTTTGAGTTTCGAAGGGTTTGAAGAATGAACTTAAGCACATGTTTTATTTTGATTTTGGGTTTTAAAAATGAACTCAAGAACATGTTTTGTTTTGTTTTGTTTTGGTTATGTGTATTTTTTTATTTTTTTTAACGTGAAAAAGAATGTGTTTATTTGTATCTTAAATTTAATTTTTTGTTTATAATTTTATATCTTAATTTTATGTTTAAATATTTTTAATTATATTTTATTTTAAAATAATTTATTTTTTGTTATAAAATATATTTTTTAACTATTTAATTAATTTATTAATTAATAAAACCTGAGGGTATTTTGATTATATTTAAAATAAGTTTGACCAAAATCAGGTTCAAGGTACTATTTTGATCAATTTTACAAAATACGGGGTCTGATTTGTCATTTAACAAAACATAAGGGTCAATCAAGTATTCGAGCAAAACATAAGGGCCAAACTATTATTTTTCCTACATTTTATTTTATTTTCCTTTATAATGTAATCAACAACATCTTTATTTTTTCTTTATATCATTACTGTAAAATGTAATATTTTTATTCATTGTAATCTTTTCTCAATATATCAAACTAAAGATAAAAGAAAGTAATTTTAATATTTTTATTCATTTCAATATCTTCTCAAACCACTAAAATAAAGAAATGAAAAACTAATTAAAAATGTTAAAGAGGTTAATAATGCTAATTTTATGTTATAGTGTTAAATGACAATTTTTTAGTCTAATTATCATTATTTAAATTAAAAAAAGAAACAAAATTATTAGTGTTTTAACATTTAAGATTTTTTATTAACTAAAAATATTAAAATTTAATTTTGTTAGTAAATAGTGTTATCCCTCAAAATTCAAGAGATGACGTGGCAGATGAGAAAGCAACATGTGGCATCACAAGTCAGGGAAAAAGGACAAAATATTGAAGAAAGACCAATGAGTAAAAAAGGATAGGTCCAGGACCTATAGGGAAGTCAACCAGGCCTAAACCCCCTAGGGATGGTTGACTTGGCCCTAGCCCCTAGGGGTGGTCGGTCTGACCCCAACCCTTAGGGGTGGTCGGCTTGACATGCTCAAGAGCCACATGAGTGATTGTTTAACGTCCAAAATGTGACTATCACTAAGCGGTAGTTGTAGTAAAATCGGGCGGTCAATCCACAATGAGGTAACCTAAAACCAAAAGATTAGTAGAAAATAACACAAAAAGTTAGTAACAAGAAATAAATAAAAATGGAAATGAAAAGAGATTTAAGATTTTTGTGTTGTCTTTTTGATGAAATGATAAAATGAGATAAGTGAAATAAAAGTAAGGTGTAATCAAGAGTTTGAGAAATAGAAAGGTTTTAAGAATCATCCATATGCTTGTTTGGTTACTTAGTTACTTGATTTACAAAAATACACAAGTAAATAATTCACATCCCAACATTTACTTGGAAAATCTAACATTAAAGTCCATATTATTTTCTAACAAAAGTTCATTTGAGTTATAAAGTTCTTTACTTTAGGAGCACAATGTTATTCTTATGAAAAACCTAAAAATGACAAAATACCCAAGGGCAATAATGCAATTGAAGATTGGACATAAATTTATGTATCAATATTACTTTTACTAATTAGAAGCATACAGAAAAAGCATGACTAATCCTATATACTATTAGTGCAAGTAAATAAGATAACAAAATAGAGATGGGGATGAAAGAACATAAATAACTCAAATACATTATATTAAGAACATAGTAAATCAAAGTAGCAAAATAACATCATTAGCATATGTAATTATCTCTAACCTTCCTAGGAAGATTAGGTCATTATGCTCATGATTCTCACAAAATTCTAAGAAGAAAATATGAGAAGAAAGTGAGTAGAAATTTTGCTATAGTTTCTTTACTCTAAAAATTACATACCAAATGTGAAAGAAGAGTCTTTATTTATAGAATGAGAAAATAACTAAAAAGAAATTAAATTACAAATGGAGTCTACAAAATAAATTTGAAATATTAATAATAAAATATGATTTTGAAAAATCAAATCTTATTATTAATATTAACCTAGCTATTGTAGCGAATATTCATTTTGCTCTTTTTCTAAAACATCACAAAATATGAGCTTAAGAGCTCAAAATGGAAATGTGCAAGACCCAAAACCCACAAAAATTAGGTTGAAAGGTGGTTGAAAGTGTTGACCAAGTGCAGCCAATAGAGGCACGGCATGTGTCCAAGTGGTGGCAAGCTTGGGCTTGGGCTTGTTTGAGCTCATTTTGGGTCTAATTCCCTCAAAAAATGCCACTTTTTAAACTATTTTTTTCAGTTTTGATTTTTTCTTTCTTCTTTCTTTTTCTTTATGCCAAAATGCAACTTTAATTCCTACAAAATAACAACAAATTAAATCATAATCAAATATTTTCATTTATAAAATAAATCATATTAATTCCATGAAAATATTAATTAAAAACTAATTTATTTTGACTATTAAAATCAATAAATGAGTATTTTTCACCACTAATCACAACCCCTAACTAGCTCATTGCTCGTCTCTAGCAATTTAAGCGAAAAATAAAATTATCAAGTTGAATAATCAAGTCAAACTAAACAAAATCATCTAAGCATTTTCAAAGTATCAGCAAGAAGTCAGAAATTACTATTTAAACTACTTCAGTTGCGATTCCAGAGTTGTGTGTGTGTGCACCAAACTATATTCTTTTTATCGCAAGTCATAACATAAATAGTCTCGAAAAATCTCAAAAGTATAAAGGTTTCAAATCCAAATTCCCCACGGGCATTGAAAGTATTCGTATGGGAATGATTACACTCTTGGAGTTGGAAATGTAACAGTTTACGCTTAAATGAGAAAAGATAAACTTTTTAGGACAAGCAATTTGAACAAGTATTGATCACAAGATAGGCATATCAACTTATTGGAATTCAAATGACAAACAACCTTTGGAATTTACATGAGAAAGCTCAAAAATAAAATAACAACTAACTAGAAATGATAAATAAGAAAAGGAAACTATTAATAATAATATATATATTTTATTATTATATATTATATATATATATTTTACAATTGCACAAAACAAAAAAATTATACTAGAAAGATTTTTTTTTCAACAACTACAAAAATAATAAAGGAAAGTGTTGCTCTTGCTCTTGTTCTTTTTTTTTTTCTTTTTTTCTTTTTTTTTCAACATTTTTTTTTTCATCATCTTTTTTTTTTTTCATTTTTCATCACTCTTTTTTTTTCTTGACAAGAGGCAACACAAAAATGAAAGGAAATTACAAACAAAATAAAATAAATTGAACATAAATTTAAAAATTATTACAAAGACTCATTCTTAAATGAAAAACATCCCTCTAGTAAATGCCATGTTTTAAATTCCAAAGATGTGGCTTTACTAACTCAAATGATCAATAAAAGTTCAAAAAGTTGTTTTCTCAACTCTCACAACTCACCAAGAAATGAAAAACTTTAAACTCAAAATTTCTCTCAACTATTTGTGTTAACAACCAATTTATCACATGTTTGGAAAGTGCACAAAAGAACTCAAAAAATCACTTCTTAATAGCTAAACATAGTAAAAACTGACTCAAACCAACAAGTTGTACTCATGCTTGGATAATTTTGAAAAAAAAAATTGATTTAAAAATTCAACTCAACAAAAATATTTTCCAAATGAATGCTAATGAATGTTCACCACCCCCAACCAAAAATTAGACAGTGTCCTCAATGTCAAATGAATAATCAATGAAAAAGGTAGGGAAGGAGAACACCTAGATGATGACCATGTCCATGAGGCGAGAGCGTAAATAACCTGATAACAATATCCCAAAACAAACAAAATACAGAAAAAACATACAAAAATAAAAGAAAGGCAGAAAAATAAAAATAAAGATAAAAATAAAATAAAATAAATAAAATATAAAAAAACAAACAAACAAACCATTCAGAACTTCCCTTTGAACCTCTTGTAATAGTTTTTTATCTTTTGTTTTTTATGCCCCTGGGGCTAAGACAATTTATAGCTCGTGAAAGAGCTATTTTCTTATGATATTTATAATACCATATTTGACTTTACTTTAATATTCTTGCTTTACATTTCTTAAGTTGAGATATTTCAAGCAATTTATATTAAAGTGTCCTTATGTCTGTTTATTCATACAAACACGTGGTGGATTTTAAGCTCGAGCTTCAATGCATTTATGCACAATTTACCCGATGTATCCGTATTCGATCTCGTTACTTATCAAGGTCGGAACTTACTTTTAGCATGCACTCAAAAGTACTTATATGGTGTGTAATGTAGGTGGTTTAGTTATATCCTGCTTTTCTAGTTACTTTTCCTCGTCCTCGGGTAGCTCCCCAAAGTTATGAGGTCGAAACTATCTTTTTGCGAGATACTCCAGCCTCGATCTCAACTTAACTTGAAGTAGGTTTATTTATATTCCAACTTTCTGTCGATTAATTTTAGCTGGTTTGGGTCCAAACCTATTTAGGTCGTGTTGTTGGTTCGTAATCCATACACAAATATATTTTATCTAGTTATGTCTAGATCGCCCATTTGGTTTTATCTAAATTATTTTACCTTACGCATTTGGTTGTTTCCAAACACCTTTGTTTTTTAATAATTTGGTTATGTCCAAACTATCTTAGCTTGAGTATTTGGTTATTTCCAAACACTTTTATTTTTTAATAATTTGGTTATATCCAAACTATCTTAGCTTGCGTATTTGGTTATATCCAAACACTTTTATTCTTTTCGTATATGCTATTTTATTTTTTCAAGCTGACGGTATATATACCACTAATGCCCCCTTAATATCCTATGAGTGTGACCATAGGTTATTAAATCAAGAGAGTTTGCAAAAAATACAGCATATTGGAACGAACTTTATTCGGAATTGAAAAATTTATTAATAGAAGCATAGTAAAGATAAACAAGCATGGTTACAAGTGACATTGTTCCTACACTATTGATAGTAAGGTCGTAAATGTTCGCCATTCCATGCTCGTGGTACCGAATCCCCATTCAATCTTGCCAATTTGTAGATGCCAGGTCAGATAATCGATTCGATCTAATAAGGTCCTTCCCAATTAGGCCTGAGCACGCCAGCAGTCGGGTCCCGTGTAGCCAAGAACACACGCCTTAGCACCAAATCTCCTAGACCGAATTTTCTGTCTCGAACCTTTTTATTGAAATACTGGGTAGCTCGCTGTTGGTATGCATCATTTTTTAGTTGAGCCTCGTCCCTTCTTTCTTCAACCAGGTCCAGACTTACTTCGAGTTGGAATTGGTTCGAGGCTTGGTCATAAGCGTGGCTATGATTGGTGGGTATTTCGACCTCGATTGGTAACATAGCCTCGCATCCATATGCTAGAGAAAAAGGCGTATGACCTATTGAAGTACGAATTGTGGTCTGATAAGCCCATAAGACCTGGGGTAGCTTCTCGGGCCATTTTCCCTTGGCTTCTTCCAATTTTTTCTTCATAGAGCTCTTCAGGGTTTTATTCACGGCTTCGACTTGGACATTCGCTTGGGGATGAGCCACAGAGGAGAAGCTCTTTATTATCCCATTTTTCTCACAAAAATTAGTAAATAGTTCACTATCGAACTGAGTACCGTTATCCGATACTATCTTCTTTGGCAATCCATATCGGCAGATTATATTTTTTACCACAAAGTCCAAGACTTTCTTTGAGGTAATTGTTGCTAGGGGTTCGGCCTCAGTCCATTTTGTAAAGTAATCTACCGCGACTACAACGTATTTAACTCCGCCCTTGCCTGTTGGTAACGAGCCTATGAGATCAAGTCCCCAGACCGCAAAGGGCCATGGGGAAGTCATCATAGTTAGCTCGGAAGGTGGAGCTTGCGGGATTGTCGCGAACCGTTGACACTTATCGCACCTTTTGACATAATCAAACGAGTCTGCTTTGATAGTGGGCCAAAAGTATCCTTGGTGTATAATTTTCTTTGATAAGCTATGCCCCTCAGTGTGGTCCCCACAGAATCCTTCATGTATCTCTTCTAGGATCTTCTTGGCCTTGGGTGGAGCCACACATCGGAGCAGTGGCATAGTATATCCTCTCTGATATAACCTTCCTTCCATAATAGTGTATCTGGGGATCTGATACATCAGTTTTCAAGCCTTGTTCCGTTCTGCTGGGAGAATGTCGGTTTCAAAGTATTCAACTATTGTGGTCATCCAGGTTGGCTTGGACTCAATCATGCAAATGTCCCCCTATTCAGGTTCGCTTATACTGGGTGCCGACAGGTGCTCGATTGGTACAACATTCAGCTCGTCGACCTCGGTGGATGCGGCGAGTTTGGCTAGGGCATCTGTGTTCAAGTTTTGCTCCCGGGGAACCTGCTCTATTGTGTAGAACTCGAAGTGTTCGAGAGCTGCTTTTGCTTTTTCCAAATATGTAGCCTTTTTTGTCCCACGAGCCTGGTACTCCCCTAAAATTTGATTGACCACCAACTGCGAGTCACTGTAGCAATGTATCGCCTTAGCCTTGAGTTCCTTGGCTATTCGAAGTCTTTCCAACAAAGCTTCGTATTCAGCCTCGTTATTAGATGCTTCGAAGTCAAATCTCAAGGCAGAGTAAAATCAGCTACCAGTCGGAGTGATCAATATGATTCCTGCCCCCGATCCATTTTCGTTGGAAGACCATCGACATAAAGTTTCCATAGCTCGCGGGATGGGGTTATAACTTCATCGTTAGTCATTCCAGTGCATTCAACTATGAAGTCTGCCAGGGCCTGTCCTCTAATGGTTTTCCTCGGATGATAAGTAAGCTCGAATTGTCCGAGCTCAACAGCCCATTTTAATAATTGGCCTGAGGCTTCTAGCTTTGATAAGACTTGTCGTAGTGGTTGGTCAGTCAACACATGGATGGGGTACTTGAAAGTAAAGTCGGAGCTTTCGAGACGAGTGAATTAGGCTGAGAGCCAATTTCTCCATTAAGAGGTATCTCGATTCTGCCCGTAGTAACCTTTTGCTGACATAATATACTGGATTTTGCACCTTCTGGTCCTCTAGGACGAGCATGGCGCTGATGGCATGTTCGGTTGTAGCGAGATATAGATACAAAATTTCTCCTGTGATAGGTTTCGACAAGATAGGAGGCTCCGCGAGATGCTTCTTGAGCTCCTGACATGCTAGCTCGCATTCCTCTGACCACTCAAACTTTTTGCCCCCTCTCAAAAGATTAAAAAATGGTAGACAGTGGTCTGTAGACTTTGAGATAAACCTACTTAATGCCGCCATACGTCCAGTCAAACTCTGGACATCTTTATGCCTTTGAGGTGAGGACATGTCAATTAACGCCGGGATCTTGTCAGGATTAGCCTCTATTCTCCGTGCGTTTACGATGAAACCAAGGAACTTTCCCGACGATACTCCAAAGGAGCATTTCTGGGGGTTGAGCTTCATCTTGTATTTCTGAAGCATGGCGAAGCATTCTTCGAGGTCGCCCAAATGGTTATTGTTATATTTAGATTAGACTAACATATTATCAACATAAACTTCCATGTTATTTCCTATCTGCTCAGAGAACATCATATTTACGAGCCATTGGTACGTGGCTCCAGCATTCTTGAGCCCGAATGGCATGACATTGTAGCAATATAGTCCTTTGTATGTTACAAAACTCATATGCTCTTGGTCCGGGGCATGCATGGCAATCTAGTTATATCCAGAATAGGCGTCCATGAACGACATAAGTCCATGCCCAGCTGTAGCATCTACGAGCTGGTCGATCCGAGGTAGGGGAAGCAGTCCTTAGGACACGCTTTATTGAGGTCAGAGTAATCGATACAAGTTCACCATGTTCCGTTAGGTTATAGAACTAACACCGGGTTAGCGACCCAATCCGGGTAGAAGGCATCTCATATGAATCAATTTGCCTTTAACCTGTCGACCTTTTCCTTCAGGGCTCTCTTCCTGTCATCATCCATGAGTCTTCGTTTTTGCTGCTTTGGGGGGAAGCTTTTGTCAATATTAAGGGCGTGGCTTATCACATTCGGGCTTATCCCTACCATGTCTGAATGTGACCACGCGAAAACATCTTGGTTTTTCTTCAAGAAGCAAATTAATTGCTATTTCGTTTCTTCCGGAAGGTTTTGTTTCTACTTCTTCGAGCTTGACTTCTTCGAGCTCTTCTAATGGCTCGAGATCAGCTCTTTACTCTATTCTTAGATCAATTTCTTCGTCTATCTCGAAGACTGTCACATCCTTATTCTGAATTATGACTAGTGTTTGTGAGCTTGTCTATTTCTTTCTTCTAACGGAAATGCTGTAACATTCCCTTCCCTTCCCGCGAACTGGTCTCCTTTCAGCATCCCGATGCCACTAGAAGTCAGGAACTTGATGGCCAGCTGCCTAACAGACGATACTGCCCCCAGCACTACCACGGCGGGTCTCCCGACCAGTACGTTGTAGGCCGATGGAAGATCCACTACTACAAACTCCATCATCTTGGTTGTCAAGACTGGGAAGTCCCCCAAGGTCACGAGGAGTTCAATGGATCCCACACAAGCAATCCCTTCTCCTGAAAAACCGTACAATGTCGTTGCACATGCATTTAGGACGCGAAGCCCGAGTCCCATATTTTCTAAGGTGGCCTTATAAAGGATATATACTTAGCTCCCGTTATCAATCAGGACTATGTGTACCCTCTTATTCGCGAGCTGAAGGATGATGACCTGCGGGTCGTTGTGAGGGAAATTTACATGAGACGCATCATCCTCAGTAAATGTTATGGGTTGAGATTCAACCCTTTGCTGTTTTGGAGCTCTAGGCTCGGGTTCGTAAGGATACTCGTCACCAGTTTTCAGCTCATTCACATATCGTTTCTGGGCATTCCTGCCCAATCTTGCAATATGTGGTCCCCCCGAGATGGTTATGACATCTTCTCCATCAATTGGAGGGGGTCGTTCGTCCTCCCTTGCTCGGGAGTTGCTGTTCTGGGCAGGTGGTGCTGCTGCTGCCCTCTGGCTGGTAAAAGCCTGATTAGGGTTTTGATTTCTAATATATTTCCTTAAATATCCTCTCGAGATCAAGCCTTCGATCTCATCTTTTAATTGCCTGCATTCATCGGTTGTATGTCCGATATCTATATGGAATCTGTAGTACTTGTTGGAGTCATTGTTGCGTAAATTTAAGCAATTAAAATGTGCAAGTATACACAGTCGGCAACGAGTAATATAGTAGTAAATGAGTATCGTCTCCACAAGGATTTCAAATTAAGCAAATGCAAAACCAACTAAATAACAATTTAAAAGTAAAAGAAAAAGGAATTATGAGAATGAATGTAATATGGATCTGAAATTAAGTGGTTGTAATTAATTCTAACTAAAATATATCTAAGATCTCAGAAGAATTTAATTCAGGAAAAATATATGTGAATAAGTAGATCTGGATGGATATTTCCCCCTATGTTAATCTGCCCAGTTGTTATAGCAATCGTTCAGCAATTATGCACAGAGTTAATAGATTTTTCCAAAACCCACAGAGTTAACAGATTTCACAATACGCTAGTAAGCTTTTTCCAAAACCCACTGATATAATTCCACAACTTAATTCAACACATTCCTATATTAAATCAGGTTGTAAAACACGCATTTAATCACCAAATCTCAGGTTATACAAGGTAGCAAAATATTCCTATTTCACTACTAAGAACTACCTAAACATGGCATTTCTCTTGCATCATTCAAGTTGATTCCACTAGATAGATTCTTTCCAAAATCAGATCTAGCTAGTTTAATTGTTAGTTATGGCCAGTAATCAACAATCAGTAGACATTAATTTCACTTGAATGAACAAAGGCAAATTACTAAACTCATGCATTGCATTAATACTTCATCACATAGGATTCATAGCCACCTAAATCTCAAGGTGATTAGTTCATGTCTAAAATCAAGGTTACAAACCCATGTAAAATTAATTCATCCATAGCAACACAGTTCACAGATTAGACAAATAAGTGTATACACTACAAAATGAAGAGTGTAAAAGAAAGAGATAGTAGCAAGTCTTGTGCTAAGTCCTCTTCCTAGCCGTGAGCTTCTTGTCCTTCCTCTTCTGTGTATATCTCTCTGTTTTTCACTATTTTTCTCTATACTCTCCTCCTGAATTTTCTGGTCAGATGATAAAAATGGTACTCCCTTCCATTTCGGCTGTGTCCCTCCTTAGGGTACTTTCCCTTACCCTAATTAGAAAGCCCATTTCCATCTTTGGTCCATTTCTTCTTGCCACCTCAACCAACTGACTTCATTCATTAAAATGGGTGCCACATAGGCGCTGAGGTAATTACTTAAGTGCAGCTGGCTTTTGTCCACGTCATCCTTCTTTTCCCAGAATTGCTATGAGTCTGGCTTACAGCATCCGAGCAGCAATGCTTCCTTTCTGTCCCCTTTGTCTTTTGATTCCTTTAATTCCCCTTGGCGCTTTGAAGGTTCCTTTCCTAAATGACAAAACATACAAATTTACATAAATATTTATAATTACTAACAACAACTCACAGACTCTTAAATGGACTCACTACTTAAAACACAAAGGTTAAAGTTGAACAAATTCACAATTAACACACTTTCATTACTCTTTTCAACCTAAAAACAAGTTCAAAGATCACAAAAATAACTCTAAATCATAGAGTTATCAGTGATCTTTCGCTTTCTAGTTTCTCATGGGGTCCGGATGTCTGAAATGGACCTAGTTTTCATTAGCCAGGTAGATATTCTCCCGAGATTCCTTGAGTTCGGTACACACTTTGGATACGGAGAAATATCTTTCCCCTTTCTTCTTCTTTCCCCCTTCTGCCTCGGGATTATTCCCTTCATTCTTCTTCCTTTTATAATGGTTGTCCCCAGGGGGTTTTGAGGTCATAGGATCCGCCGAGGTTGAAGCAGAGTTTGTGTTTGTTGTTGTAGTTATGGGCTGAGAGGTCATATTCAATGCTGACCTCGCCTCTTCTACATTAACAAAACCTCTGAGCTCGTCGATTGAACTCGATTAAGGACCTTACGGGCTTCCTCTGCATGTCCTCCCAGAGAGGACTTCCAGGCATTACTCCAGCTCGAACAACCATTAAATGGCCACTGTCATCTACATCACGAGCTTGGGCGACTTCCAAATTAAACCTTGTTAGGTAACTTTTCAATGTTTCATTCGGCTGCTGTCAGACATTGGTCAAGGCAGACGCCTCGGGCCTAATTCCGACCATAGCTTTGAATTGTTTTTTGAAATCTCTAGACAATTGATCCCAAGAAGGGATCGAATGTCTCTTATACTTCTCAAACCAGTTTTTTGCTGGCCTTGTGAGCGATGCTGGAAACAACATGCATCTGAGCTCGTAGCCCACATTACTCGCTCGCATGATTATATTGAACGTACTCAAATGACTGTATGGATCGGAATTCCCATCAAATGGTGGGACATGAGGAATTCAGAATCCCTGAGGAAACGGGGTGCTGGAAATATGAGGGGCGAATGGCTCGAGTTCTTTATCGAACTCTTCATCCCGATCCCAACCTCGTTCATTTTGTAAGAGTTTGAATGCTATTTCCAGTTGTTCAATCCTTTCTTGGACTGGATCCACGGGGTATCTGACTTGAAACTGGTTATCGTTGATCACAACCCCAGTTTTGCACCTCCGCACAGGGTTCTTGCATCCATTGAGATGATCCCGCATATCTGGATTCGAGGAGTTATCATTACCTCGATTATGGTTCAGGTGTTCTCGTAAATCTGGGTGATCCCTTCGATTTCTAGTATTTCTGCGTCCCAGGTCATACATACTGACTGATCTAGTGTCTCCCGAGCCTTCACTGACATGGCTCGTTGCGCGGTTGTTTCGAGATGGGTTCCTTGCCGGTTGCCTCATCTCAATAGTGTGAGACCGAGACATTTGGCTTCTCATGGGTTGGGTACCTCTATGCTCCTTAGGGGTCTCCCAATTTCCTCATCTCTACCCAGCTCGTCTTTCCCTATCATCCTGAGTCAGTTGTGTGTTTCTCTGAGTTGGTGAAGGATACCTTATTGGTGATGGTGGGTGCCTTATGGGTGATGGTGGCTGCCATCCATTATGGGGCCTAAAAGGCCCCGAGGTTGCTTGAACTGGTTTAGGAACGCTCCGCGCGTTACCAGGATTTTGGGTCCGAGCCTCCGTGGGGGTTCGATTATTCCCTACCCCGGCCGATACCTTCGCAGTTAAGTTGGCAAGAGCTCCAGCCCGGTTACTTCTTTGGGGCCTTGATGGAGCAGGTTGTTCTGCTGGCGGCGGAGGTTGCTCTGTTCTCCGTGTGGCAGCATTTTTGCGCGGTCGCCCACGAGGTCTGCGTGGTGGAACATGAATGTCCCGTGGAGGCGGAGCTTAGGCCTCTGGCGGAGGTGGGGCCTGAGCCGCCTGTGCCTCAGCAGCCAGTCTGGCCTGCTTCTCATTACGTTTCTTGGCCTCTGCCAACTGCTTTCGCAGTTGACGATTTTCGAGCTACACTATTGGGACATATCGTTCAGGATTATAATACATGTCCTTGTCATCCCTGGGGGCCGGTGGTCCCCGAGAGTCGGATGACCCACTCCTCTCATCAGGGTCCAAATTCACCATAGGCTACTTTCCAGGGCGTCGAGGGTAGTCATCTTCATCTAAAATTTCCTCCTCAGGAACATTGGGATCATTCGCTGCCATTGTTGATTCAGGGAGGCTTTTTGACTAGAATCACACACGTACTGCTTAATGCTCTCAATACTTGAATAAGTATGGGTCATCCCAAAAGAAATTGTGCACCTCGACCAGAAATTTGCGTTTGTCTTGTGAACTCCATTCATATGGGAGTTCACCTGTTACTAAGTAGTTCACAATGTGAGCATACCACGGTAACTTAGTAACAGAAAGCAATTGTTCATCGGGGAAATCATCATGAATAGGTGGACCATCAGTGGGATCGTTGAATTCGAGTTGGGACAAGTGGTCTGCGATGACATTTTCAACACCTTTCTTGTCTTTGATCGTTATATCAAAATCTTGCAGGAGAAGGATCCACCGTATTAATCATGCCTTAGCATCCTTTTTGGAAAGGAGATACTTAAGGGCGAAGTGATCTGTAAAGATCGTAATAGGTGATCCAATAAAATAAATCAGAATTTGTCAACGGCAAAGACGATGACAAGCAACTCTTTTTTAGTAGTGGAATAGTTCATTTGAGCACTATTGAGAGTTCAACTTGCATAATAGACAACAAAAGGTTTCCCCTCCCTTCGTTGTCCTAGCACAATTCCCACAGCAAAGTTGCTGGCATCACACATGATCTCGAAAGGAAGACTCCAATTGGGTGACTGAATGATGGGAGCGGAAGTGAGTGAATTGATAAGTGTTTAGAATGATTTCTCACACTTAGGTATCCATTCAAAAGTGACATTTTGGCTAGGAGGTTGCTTAGCGAACGAGCAATCATTGAAATTTTTTTATGAACCTCCTTTAGAAACCAGCATGACCAAGGAATGACCTAACGTCTTTGACAGTCTTAGGAGTAGGCAGGTTGGAGATAAGGTCTGTAATGCCCCATGTCATTATGGCTGCTTCCTGGAATGACGACTGGCCCTACAAACCAACACGAGTCTTTCCAGCGTGCTTTTTCCTGACTCACACGTTTCCTAGGAATACTTCCCACGAGGTCACCCATCTTGAGATTACTCCAGGTCAAGCACGCTTAACTTTGGAGTTCTCAAGTAATGGGCTACCGAAAAGAAGATGCATCTTGTTGATATAGGTAGTACCCATTAATCCATTTAAGCCCTCTTCAACTATGTAGTCCCATACCTACACCGTCTTAGAATCATCACACTTGACCTTCCCCAGACGGTGTGGGATTGCACAGCTTTTTACTCGATCTTTCCCCCTGCGGATCACGGGATTCTGACTGTCACAAGGTCAACTTTGGATTGATCAACCTCAATTCCTCTTTTAGAAACAATGTGGCCTAAGACTATGCCAGAAAACACCATGAAATGGAATTTCTCCTAATTGAGCACAAGTCTTTTCTCAATACACTGTTTTAAAACAGCTTCAAGATGAAGAAGACATGTGTCAAAGGAGTTTCCAAAAACGGTTAGGTCATCCATGAATACTTCCATTGATTTTTCAATCATGTCACTAAAGATGCTCATCATGCATCTTTGGAATGTAGTTGGTGCATTACACAAGCAAAATGGCATACGCCGGAAAGCAAAAGCACAAGGGACAAGTGAAAGTGGTATTATCTTGATCCTCTAATGCAATCTCAATTTGATAATAATCATAATAGCCATCAAGAAAGCAATAGAATGGATGACCAGCTACACGTTCAAGGACTTGATTAATGAATGGGAGTGGAAAATGATCTTTGCGGGAGGCGGCATTTAATTTTCTATAATCAATGCACATGCGCCACCCTGGCATAGTTTTTGTGGGGATAAGGACCCTTTTCCATTTTGGATCACAGTGACACCAGATTTCTTGGGCACGACTTGAGTTGGACTGACCCATTTGCTATCAGCTATTGGGTAAATAATACCAGCGTCTAGCAATTTCAAAACTTTATTTTTTACAACTTCTTTCATTGTGGAGTTCAGTCGTCTTTGAAGGTCTTTTCGAGGGATAGCCTTGTCCTTAAGATTGATTCGATGGGAGCAAATTAAAGGGCTAATACCTTTGGTATCAGCAAGCATCCAACCTATCGCAGATTTATGCGTTCGCAATAGCTTGAGTAACTGTAATTCTTGAGAATTTTGAAGGTTGGACGAGATGATAACTGGAAAGGTTTCACCGTCTCCCAAGAAGACATGTTTCAAACCCTCGGGAAGTTAAGTCAATTGAACAATTGGAACCTCTTCGGCTGAAGTTTTTGGCTGTGACCTCTCACGAGGTAGCTCTTCAAAGAGAGGTTGCCAAAACTTAGTCCTTCTATTGTGAAAGTCTGTGTGATCTGATATTGCAAGAGTAGACTCAACTGAATTGGGACTTTCATTTTCAGACAGAAGGATGAGTTCATCAAGATTATCGAAGTTTCTTAACAATTGAACCTCCTCAAGAATTAAAGTATCAATCATGAATGTTTGATAGCATTCATAATCTTCTCAGGGTTGTTTCCCGATGTGGAAGATATTGACTTCAAGAGTCATGTTTCTAAACGATATCTTCATTAGACCATTCCGACAATTGATCAAAGCATTTGCTGTAGCAAGGAATGGTCTTCCGAGGATAATATGTGTACGTCCTTAAATTCAGCACGGGTCTTTTAGTCAGCTCGGATACAGTTGGTTAGCCAAGAACTGTAATAGATGATCCACAAGTCCATATTTCCTCTGTAAAGACAGCATGATTCCCCAGTTCAATAGCATGAGCTGGTGCATACAAAGTAATAGGCACGAACTGGAAACGTTTATAAAGCATAGCATTCGAGACACAAGCTGACTCTGCACTCAGCTCGGGGTACACTAGAGATATGCTGCATCCTTAGATCTTTATAAACCTGGATACGTTATATAGACGTGCATGGTCAGACATAGCATGTCTGCAAATCCCTGAAATCCTGGACACGTAATATAATCGTGCATGATTAGACATCGCATGTCCGATTATCCCTGAGGACCCATGATCAGTTTTACCTAATGATTAGACCATACCTTAGGGTAAACTGTAATATTTATAATTAGTGTGAGACAGGTCATACTAGGGTTTTGATTCACGTGATGACCCCAATGCTTATCCATGGATTTTCTCTATAAATACTAAGACCTTGGATAGGGAAAGGGTGTTGTTTCTATAATACAAAAACTCGGTCAAAATTTAGAGAGAAAAACAGTAATAATATAGACTCATGGACTAGGTGGATTTTAACCTCTAAACCATGTAAAATTACGAGTGTTCTTAATATTTCTTTTCTAGTGTTTTTAAGCATCATTTTCTTATTGAAGTTTATCATTAAGCACTAATCCATCCCAGCTATTTTGATAATTCACTGTTGGCGAAAAACCGCGTCAACAGTTTGGTGCTTTCATTGAGAGCTACAGATTAGTGCTATTGTAAAAGATTAAGATCAAATTTCATCATGGTGGTTACTCGCTCAAGACACGAGAATGAAATGGAACAGCCTGGTGGACAGGAGACCCACCATACCGCTGTCTATGAGCACATCCCGGAAGTCCAACAGAGATCGGGAAAGCAACCAATGGGCCATGGCGATATTGGGAGTTCGGTGTCTCTGCCACCAAATCCGAACCCCGATTACCTGACTGCCGTAGAAATGGAAAATATACAATTACAGAGCCATCTGGCCAGGGCAAACAAACAAATCGATGAGGTTTTGGCTCGGTTACCCCCTCTTGAAACTGAAGCTAATGTTGGAAAGAGACAAAGTAGGCCTCGTAAAACCCACGGGAATAACCAGTCCAAACAAAATCAGTCAAGTAGGGTTGCCACCCCAAGTTCTATGCCCACGACATGAAATGCTCATCCTGAAAATCCTCCCAGGAGTCGTAGGCAAGACAGTCGATCGGTTAGAACCTTAACCCCAAGCTCAATACCATCATTGCGTGTTCCAGGGAATTTGCGGGGAAGGGCTGGGGAAAACCCATGAAGGCAGCCTATTCCATCTAACCCTCAGGCGTCACGATCAGGTCGCCAGACGCAGATAGCTAGAGAGGGAGGAATAGAATGACCACTGGATAATTTAATCTGCCCCGATGGGACGAGAATAGCCTCACCAATCAGACATCCTCCGTCTCCCATAAGGCATCCAATGCCACCCCGTTCTACGCAAAATGGCCCCGCCTATGGGGACAACAGGAGAAATCCTCCTCTAGCTGCCGCCGCCCATGTCCCCCGGGCACACGACAATATCCTTGATCCTCAGCCAGGAGCACTAAGTTTCGCTAATGGGAGTTACTGGACTGAGATTTTTCGAAGTGGTAGGACCGGCACAGATTTGAGAAATCAGCTGAGTTCGGCTTAGAGCCCTCGAGTCGATCCACAGACCTATCTGCGAGATCGCCTAAACTCACAAAGGAGAAATCCAGCCTGGATGGAGTCAGTGACACTCACCACGAGAGTGGTCCTTCCAAAGTACGTGACAACAGGAATGTCCCGCCAAGCCAGGCTCGAGCTTGGAGGGACAATAACCCACCGAACGCGTACGACCGGATGAGAGCTATTGAACAGCCCCATAACAACCAGGGAACCAATAACCAAACCCTCGAAAGGTTAGCCCAGATGGAGGAGCTGATGAAAAGACTCCTATCGGGGAAGGAAAAAGACAAATATGACTCAAGGGATGAGCTCAAACTTTTCGCCCCAAGCATCGCACCAACAACATACTCGCCGGGTTTCAGGATGCCTCATTTGTCAAAATTCGATGGAGATGGAGATCCGTCCAACCACTTGGGAATGTTCAACACCCTGATGCTGGCCCACAATATTGGACCCGAGTTGAGGTGCCTAGTATTTCCCTCGACTTTGGTCGGGCTGGCTAGGCAATGGTTCAAGCAATACAAAAAGCATTCTGTCAGCTCGTGGAAGAGTTTCTCCGCTGATTTCAAGAGGGAATTTTGGGCTTCTCAAGTGGGTCGCATCAAGGCAGACTCCCTCACAAATGTAAAGCAGTAGCCCGGAGATCCTTTGAAAGCATATCTAAGTAGGTTTGCCAATGTTGTTGCGCGAGCTAGAGACGCGGATGAAAGTTCTAGGCTCGTGGTGATGAGAATAAGAATTCTTGTTGGGGGTGACCTATGGCAAGAACTCCAAAGAAAGGGGGTCAACACCGTGGATGAGTTCCTGAACAAAGCTCAAAGGTGGATCAACTTGGAAGAGGCACGGGCTTCAGTCGCAAGAACCAGCCAAGTCCCTACCATGGCTTAAAGCAATACAAAAAGCATTCTATCAGCCCATTGGAGCGGTAACGGATGTTGCAGCCATGGCTCAAACTGTTACCCAGAATAACCAATGGGGAAATAACAAGAGGAAGGGAAATGGTGAGGGTGGCCAGAGCAGTGTAAAGAAAAACAAGCCCGTGGAGAAGTTTAAGCCGATCTATACGACTTATGCCGACCTCACGGATACTAGAGAGCGCATCTTCTTGGCGAATTCTGCCTATGGAAAAAGCCAGAGCCGTTAAAGAATCAAAGTGCGAAGAGAGATCCCTCGAAGTTTTGTTGATTCCACAATGACATCGGTCACAACACTGATGATTGTAGGCACTTGAAGGATGAGATCGAGACACTGATCAAGGCTGAACTTTGGCTTAATATGCCCGGAATCGAATAACTCTCGGTCAGCTCGCTGGACAAAATATTCCATCAGCTCCGGAGGCCCCATCGAATCAGACCGGAGCTCAGGTGAATCAGGATACCCCTACTCTGATAACAGGGGGAGAGATAAGAACCATCTCTGGAGGCCCTCATCTGGCAGGCACGAGCAGAGGTGCCCAAAAGAGGTATATCAATGAGCTGAGATCTCACAACGGAGTTGAGTTTGTCCCGGAGCAGCATTTATCTAAGCAACAGCGATTGGAAAAACAACCAATCAGTTTTACTGAAGAAGATGCTAGCCATGTCCAGTTCCCGCATAACGATCCTCTAGTCATAACCGCCCAACTCGCCTGTAATGCCCCAAATTTCCTAATAAGGTTTAGGACCTTGATTAGGAGGCCGGGAGGGCCATAATTGATTTAATATGTTATAAAATGAATATATGCATGTTAATGTGAATTATATTATTATATGATGATAAATGCATGCGTATGGGAGTATTTAAAATGAAAAGAGCATTTTGGTAATTTGGCCTGTTGAGGGCATATTTGTAAATTGGGTGCATATTGTAATATGTGAATGATATCTCATTATTATGGAGATATATTCGAGCTATGCGGCATGAGACGGTCATATATAATGGATTAGCGGTTTTGTCATAACGGGGTCAATTTTGGGGTAATAGAAATGTTATTTGGTGATAGATTGGGAATATTTGAGATCAGGGTGAAATTCTGGAAGTTTTGACTATAGTGTCCCCGGGGGTTTTTTCGGGACCCCGAGCACAAGGTTTTATTTAAGGTTACTTAAGCTTGAAGTAACTTGACAGATAAGAACATATGTTAGAAACTTCTCGTTCTCTCTCAAAACAGTACGTTTTACCGTTTGAGCCTTTTTGAGGAAATCTTGAGTTCTAGGAGTCGGAATCAAGCGAGGGTCGAGGCATAGCGATCCTAGGAAAGATTAAAAGCTTCTTAACCGAAGGATTTGACGAGAAACAACCCAATCGAAGGTAATCTAAGTTTGAAGTTTTAAGTTTTTAAAGTTTTTAAGCTTAGAATTGGACTTTGTTAATTGTTGAGTTTTTGGTCGGTTTGAGTTTTGGGTTTTGAGGGTTTTGGAGTATTGGGAAGCTTGGGAACTTTTATTTGATGATTGGGGAATGTTTGGGTATGTTTTTGGAAGATTTGGAGTGTTTAAAACGCGTTTGGGAATGGCCCAGGGTTGGGGGCCACGACCCTGTCCTTGTGCGCCGCGGCCCTAGTTCGAAGAAGTAGGTGTCAGGAAGTGAGCCTTGCTGGGTGCCGCGGCCCTAGATGGAGGGAGTCGCGGCCCTTGCCTCAGAGAACCCTGGGGGCCGCGGCCCAAGGTGCTAGGGCCGCAGCCCTTGCCCTGTTTTCGCCCCGTTTGCTCGTTTTGACCCCGGGAACTTAGTTATGGGCCTCGGGAGTGTCCCTACTACTTGGATTAGTTTGGATTGATCTCTTGGGGGCTATATATTGGTGTGGAACCTTTGATTATCATGTTATTAATGGTGTTCCATATATGGTTATGATTAGGTGACCGCTAAGGGCATAAAGGTTGATCATTCTCAAGGATCGTTCTTATATTGGTACTAGCTCGAATCTGAGGTAAGAAAACTGCACCCTGTGTATATGTGACATGCATGGTTATTATGGATGCATGTTGGTTGATTATTGAGCATGACGTGCATGGCTATTATGATGCATGTTGATTGGCTACTGAATATGACATGCATGGCTATGATTGATGCATGTTGGGTGATTAAATGTAAACATTGTTAGCATAATGAATGCTTGGTAAATCTTGTCCATTTGCATATGATTATTATTGAGGCGTGCTGGATGATTAAGTGTGATGCATGAAATGCACGAGAAACATGTGATTAGAGCATGCCATGAACGATGAATATGAGATTGGTCAGAGCTTGAGTCTCTGAGTTTGTGCATGATCATGACTGTGCTAGAAACTGTTTAGTAAGCATGCTGAATGCCCTATTCTTGGATAACTGGCATATGATACATATTGATAGCATTGCTTACCTGTGTATGGACAGAATACAGAATCGACAAAAGTGTTAGTATCAGCTGTGAGGCTGTGACTTATTTGTCAGGCTCGGCAGTGTTACTGGCACAGGTCAGGAAGCGCTGACTTACTTGTCAGAACGGCCTTAGCGTGAATCACGCAAGCCAACAGAGATTAGATCTAATCGATTACTAGCATTGAATGACTCAAGGAGCATTAATGCCTGACCGACCCTGAGGGTCGATGAATAAACAGAGCTTGAAGGCCAGTGGCTTACCTATCAGCCACTCTCTTGCTAGAAAACAGAGCTTGAAGGCCAGTGGCTTACCTATCAGCCACTCTCTTGCTAGAAAACAGAGCTTGGTGGCTAGTGGCTTACTTAACAGCCACTCTCCCGCTAAAAGACAGAGCTTGGAGGCTGGTGGCTTACTTAACAGCCACTCTCCCGGTACAAAACAGAGCTTGGAGGCTGGTGGCTTACTTAACAGCCACTCTCCTGCTAGAATCATGTGATGTGCACCCATTGGCTTGAAAGCTTTATATTCAGTGTGATTATAATGATAATCATTTGATAATGTTTATGAAAAGTATTATGTTTTCTTGCTGGGCTTCGGCTCACAGGTGCTATGTGGTGCAGGTAAAGGCAAGAGGAAGCTGAACCACCCTTGAGTTGGAGGGCTTAGGTGATGACGTGTACATATGCAGCTGCTCGACCGCCACGGTCGAGGTTTAAAGTGGAACTAGGGTTGAATCCTGTTTTGCCGCTTAGAACGGCCTATTGTAAATATTTTCTGTAATAAACTCTGAATTGTATTTTCGAGATCCCAATGTATATGTTAAACGTTCTAGTGAAACGTTATATCTTAACCAAAATGTTTAATCCCTAAACCGCTAATCATACTTAGATCACGATTTTGGCCAAATGACTCGATTAGCGAGTTTAGCACTATTTACAAGGCACACCGTAACGGTCCCAGGAGTTGGGGCGTTACATCGCCAACCGGAGAGTTAGGAGAACACTAGTGGATAATGGAAGTTCTGTGAACCTACTATTCAGGTCCACAATAGAAAAAATGGGATTGTCTGTAACTGAGCTGAAGGAAACTTCAATGATGCTGTATGGGTTTTCCGGTGAGGGATTGGCAGCTATCGGAACAATCGATGTGACAGTCAGAATCCCATGATCTGTAAGGGGAAAGACCGGGTAAAGCTGTACAATCCCACACCGCCTGGGGAAGGTCAAGTGTGATGATTCTAAGACTATGTAGGTATGGGACTACACAGTTGAAGAGGGCTTAAATGGATTGATGGGTACTACCTATATCAACAAGATGCATCTTCTTTTCAGTAGCCCATCACTTAAGAACTCCAAAGTTAAGCATGCTTGACTTGGAGTAATCTCAAGATGGGTGACCTCCTGGGAAGTTTTCCCAGGAAGCGTGTGAGTGAGGACAAAGTACGCTGGAAAGACTTGTGTTGATTTGCAGGTTCAGACGTCATTCCAGGAAGCAGCCATAGTGACATGGGGTGTTACAAATGGTATCAGAGCCTTGACCTAGCTGGAAGTGTGGCTGACGGGGACATCGGGCCCGTAAGGAGGGGTGATTGTGACAGTCAGAATCCCATGATCCGTAAGAGGAAAGACCGCGTAAAGCTGTGTAATCCCACACCGCATAGGGAAGGTCAAGTGTGATGATTCTAAGACTGTCTAGGTATAGGACTACATAGTTGAAGAGGGCTTAAATGGATTGATGGGTACTACTTATATCAACAAGATGCATCTTGATGAGTAATCTCAAGATGGGTGACCTCCTGGGAAGTTTTCCTAGGAAGCGTGCGAGTGAGGACAAAGTATGCTGGAAAGACTCGTGTTGGTTTGCAGGGCCAGTCGTCATTCCAGGAAGCAGCCATAGTGACATGGGGCATTACAATCGAGTTAGTGATAACCTTGGGTGAAGGGCCATAGACTGTTTCCAAGCTTCTCGAGTTTATGGTCGTCAATTGTCCGACCGCATACAATGCAATTTTGGGCCGACCTACATTGATGGCATTCAAAGCCATAACATCTGTTCGCCACCTTATGATCAAGTTCCCCTCATCTGCGGGAATATGCACTGTCTGAGGCGATCAGCTTGCTGCCAGGGAATGCTACAACATTTCCATGAAGGAAAAATCACAACCCGGGCAGCAAATGATGGCCATACAGGACAAAGGCGAGGAATCCCAGGAAGTAAGAGCTGCTCCTGGAACAGAAGAACCTCAGCAAGCCAATGGTAGGGGTATTACCCCAAGTGATGATATTGATCTGCGAGTAGGCGAAGGCAGGGCCCGAGTGTGATCATGCATACCCTGAACTTGGATAAAAGCGTGCCTGCGAAATCCCAAAAACAGAGGCGTCTGGGTACAACCCGAGCTGAGGCCCTGGAAGAAGAAGTAGCTCGGCTATTAAAATGCGAGTTTATTCACGAGGCTAAATATCCAATCTGGGTCGCAAATCCTATCCTGGTCCCAAACCCGAATTGAAAGTGGCGAACCTGCATCGATTTCTTTGACCTAAACAAAGCCTGTTCCAAGGATTGATTCCCATTGCCAAGGATTAATCAGTTGGTGGATGCCACTGCAGGGCATGAGCTCATGTCCTTTATGGATGCGTATTCTGGATATAACCATATCGCAATGAACCCCGCAGACCAGGAAATACTAGCTTTATGACTCCAACGAATGTTTACTGTTATAAAGCTATGCCCTTCAGGTTGAAGAATGTTGGGGCTACCTACCAGCGATTAGTCAACAAAATGTTCGTTGATCAGATCGAGAAAAACATGGAAGTGTAAGTCAATGATATGTTGGTCAAATCTAAGACTTCTGATAACCATGTTCCCGATCTGAAGGAATGTTTTGAGATCTTAAGGAAATATAACATGAGGTTGAATCCCCATAAGTGTACTTTCGGAGTGGCATTAGGAAAGTTTATGGGATTCCTAGTCAACACAAGGGGATAGAGGCAAACCGAAACAAAATTAGATCGTTATTAGAAATGCCTTCGCCCAGGTCGCATAAAGATGTCCAGAGTCTGACTGGAAGAGTGGCAGCCCTTAATCGGTTCATTTCTAAGTCCACTGACAAGTGCCTGCCATTCTATAACCTGCTCCGAGGAAATAAGAAGTTTGAATGGAATGAGGAGTGCGAACATGCATTTCTCGATCTAAAAACACATTTGGCCGAGCCACCAGTATTATCTAAACCAGCGGTGGGGGAGTCTCTTTTCCTTTATTTGGCTATTACGGAAAATGTAGCCAGCACCGTGTTGGTTTGGGAAGAAGACCGGGTTCAAAAACTGGTATATTATATAAGCAAAAGACTTCTCGGAGCTGAATCGCAGTATCCCTTAATGGAGAAGATGGCGTTCTGCCTTATTCTAGCCTCCAGGAAGCTTAGACCGTACTTCCAATCCCATTCAATCCACGTCATGACCGACCAACCTTTAAGGTAGGTATTGCAGATACCTGAAGCATCGGGACGTCTCTTAAAATGGGCAATCGAACTCAGCCAGTTCAAAATACTGTACGTACCACAGACTACGATCAAAAGCCAAGCCCTGGCTGAATGCACCGGGTTTCAGGAGGAGCTTTTGAGAGAACCAGTACAGGAATTGTGGAGAATATTCGTAGACGGTTCATCTAACGAGAATGGGTCTGAAGCTGGGATCATATTGATCTCTCCAGAAGGGCATCGATTCCAATCTACGCTACGGTTCGGGTTCGAGGCATCCAACAACGAAGCCGAATACGAATCTCTGTTGGCCGGACTTATAGTGGCAAAGGAGTTGAAGGCCAGGGTCGTCCAGTGCTATAGCGATTCCTAGCTCGTGGTAAATCAAGTGTCAGTAGAATACCAAGCGCGGGGGGCCAAGATGGCGGCTTACCTAGCCAAGGTGAAGAAAGAGCTATCAGAATTTGAATATGGCCTCGTCGTGCATATCCCTTGCGAGCAGAATGCCAACGCTGATGCTTTGGCGAGACTCGCTACCTCCAAAGAAGCTGAGACTCTAAGCATAGTACCGGTGGAATTCTCAGAGAGCCCAAGCGTGGCAGGAAGCATGATGGAGGTCGAGATGATCGACACCAGGCCGACTTGGATGACCCCCATAATAGAGTATCTTACAACAGGGAAGTTTCCTGATGAACGAAAATATGCGAGAAGGATACTCTATCAAGCTCCTAGGTATGTAATCGTGGATGGAGCGTTGTACTGACGTGGCCATTCCTTGCCTCTTCTACGATGTGTTCTGTCAGAGGAGGCCAAAACTATTTTACAGGAGGTGCATGAAGGCTTCTATGGGGATCATGTTAGGGGGCAAAACCTGGCCTTAAAAATATTAAGGCAGGGATATCATTGGCCTAATTTAGCAAAGGATTCCATCTCCTATGTCCGAAAGTGCGACAAATGCCAGCGATTCGCCACAGTCACTCGAGCTCCACCAGTCGAGCTAAAAATTATCTCATCCCCATGGCCATTTGTGGTATGGGGAATTAATTTAATAGGAGCTTTACCTACGGGAAAAGGAGGAGTTCGCTATGCGGTGGTGGACATTAATTATTTCACGAAGTGGGCGGAGGCCGAGCCCCTAGCAACAATCACCTCAAAAAGAATCCTCGACTATGTAGTCAAGAGTATTGTGTGCCGATTTGGACTGCCCAAGAAGATTGTATCAGATAATAAAACTTAGTTCGATAGTGATCTCTTTACCGAGTTCTTTGAGAGGAATGACATAATTAAAAGTTTCTCTTCGGTTGCATACCCACAAGCCAATGGGTAGGTCGAGGCCGTGAATAAGACCCTCAAAGCAAGCCTTAAGAAAAGGTTAGACGAGGCCAAGGGAGTTTAGCCTGAGCAGCTCCCGCGAGTACTGTGGGTGTACCAGACCTCCCACCGGACCTCCACGGGACACACCCCTTTTTCCCTGACCTTTGGGAGTGAGGTCGTCCTTCCCGTCGAGACAAAAGTAACCATGCACATACTCCAGACGTTCAACTAGGAGCAGAATGATGAGTTGCTCAATGTGTCTCTTGACCTAATTGATGAGAAACGAGAGGATTCGCAGTTACAGCCCGTGCATTACCAGCAAAAAATCACTCGGTATTTTAATTCCAAGGTCAAAAGATGTAGTTTTGGTTTGGGCGACCTAGTCTTCCGTAGGGTCTTTTTAGGAAACAAGGACCCCAAAGACAATGTCTTAGGTCTAAGCTGGGAAGGGTCCTATCAAATAGTGGAGGTCATGCGTGAAGGATCTTTCAAATTAGCTCGACTTAGTGGAGAAACAATCCCACGAACCTGGAACGTCGTGCACTTGAAGAAATATTATCAGTGATGATACCATCCATCTATGTAAGGCTTATTTAGGATCATTATGTATTTCTTGTCTTTTATATGGTTCATTAAGATATTAGTTCGTGTGATAGCATTTATCCAAGCACCCGAGAAAGTTCACGTTCTGGTTACTTGGGGGGGCATATAACCCGAGGTGGATCAGAGCATCTAGATCATTAAAATTCTTGGACTTAATCAGGTACAAAAAATCCTGGATATCCTGGATACAACCAGGTTAAAAACTTAGAAGTTTGGAAAATTGATATTTGACGGGTTTTTTTAAGAGCTCGAGATGTTAATAAACCTAGCACAAACTAAGTTTAAATTACTTAAAATCCTGGGTGCAACCAGGTCCAAAACTTAGAAGTTAGCAAAATTGAAAATTCGATAGCTTCCCTAGAAGCTCGAGATATCAATAAATATAACACGAACTAAGTTTTGAAAATTTTAAAACACCGGACACAACCGAGCCCAAGGTCTGATTCCTAACAGGTATGATACAAATCAAGCAAAATAAGTTTGGACATAATTGAGCTTAAAATGTCTATCCCGAGCTAAAAATCGATTCCTAAAATCTCAAATGTATGAATCTGAGAAGGCATAAACATAAGACAGTTAAGGAAAAGATAAATAGATGAAAGAGATAGGCATAAAAACTGAATACAAGTTTGTCTCGAGGAAAAATAACCTCGAACCAAGCCAAATGGAAAAATTTTACAAAAAAAAGAAGGGGAAATGAAGAAAAATAAAATCAAGATCCTCCAGGACGCTCTGAGGATGTAACCTCCTTGATCTCCTGTTCGCCAGTGGTGGAAGCATCCCCGATCTCGGATTGCTTTTGCAGAATCCGAGCTTTGAACTTCTCGAGGTAGGGATCCCACACTTCAGAGGCCTGGAAGGAGAAGTTGCCATCCTGGTTGAAGGCCCAGCAGTGGTATAACATGCTTTCCATGGAAGATAGTGAGGTTGCCTTCTCCTCCTTAGTAATATTCTTGGCCTCCAATTGCTTGGCTTTGGCCTCCGCGAGCTCGACTTGAAGAGCAGCCAAGGCAGCCTTTGCAGCCTGCTCGCACTCTTGAGACGTTGCAAGGGCAGCCTTGGCATCTAGCTTGCCTTGTTGAGTAGTTGCGAGGGCAGCTTGGGCAGCAGTCAGGGCAGTTTGAGCTGCCTGGAGCTCGGCCCGAAGCTCTTCATTCCTGGCCCTGGCCCGAGTTATGTTGCGGTGCTGAGCCAAGACCGCCTACAAAAAGTAAGGAAACAAGTTAGGCGCATACTGGGATAAAATCAAAAGAGTGTATGTTCAGCTAAGGAAAGTTGGCTTACTGTAAGATTCATCCCCAGCGCGGATTCCAGGACGTTCTCCGGGCTCCTCTCCTCGATTACCCTCAGATCCTTTGGATTGGCCTTGTAAAAATGTTCCACCGCATGGTTCGCTGTCTCGTAGAGAGTCTCCCAAAAGGTGTCCGGGATCTTCTTCAAGCCCTGGGAATTGACTGGGATGCATACAGTAGTGGCAGGGACAATAGGCACTGGGGGATCAACTTGTGCTGCCTGATCCTGAGCAGAGGCAGATGGATATCAAGGAGGAGGCGGAGGCGGACCCTTTTTTTCCTGAGCACCAGCAGCTGGAGCTGTCGAGCTCTGGCCTTTCCTCTTAGCCGGGGATTTGGAGGTCGTCCCTACCGTAGGGGGCACCTTCTTTACTGTATACCGGGGCTTCTTTACGACTGGCCTCAAGCTGGATTTTCCCTCCTGAAAAATCGTGCGGATATTGGGAACCCCTAGTTATGCCTTCTCCTTGCCTGAAAATAATGAGAAGGACATTAATATACATATAAGGTCATAAGTTTACATAAATCGTGTATACGATATAATAAAAAATCCTACCCTCCGGGCTAGAGGAGGAGTCTATTGCCACGACCTCTGGCCTTGGAACCGTTAGAGAAGAGGGGGAGCCTAAGTCTAAAACTTCTTGAATTAGGGGAATTTCAGGCTCAGGTTCTTTCTCGGGGCTGGACTCCTCAACGTATTGCCTAAGTCCAGGGGCAAGGATACCCTGGAGCAGAGAAGGCCATGACCTGAGATTGGTTCCATACTCTTCAAAAAAGACTGACCTAGGATAGGGTATTATCTACAACTACGATTCCTTTAGGATGGCCCATGTCATGACGTAACACTAAGTGATCCATGCACTGAAGCAGGGTTATGTTACGGTTGGGATCATTGGGGTGGCGATGGGCGAGCTGGTTTGGGTTAAACTTGACTAACCTAAGGTCGGCGACAACCCTATCTAAGTCCATATAGGGGTATGGGTTACCTTGGCTAGAGGGGCCGGTTGCTGCCCCCGATGAAGCTCGCTGTACATCAGGGTCCTGAGCAGCCTCGGGAGCTCGCCTCTTCCGCACGAGAGGTACCTCGTCTTCTTCTTGCTCCTCGTCTTCATCAGCCTCAGCATCCCTTTCGGGGAAAGGCGGGAGCTCGCAGAATATCGAGAAGTTAGCCCATGTTCTTCTCAAGGCTAGAGTCTAACCTTCAGTAATTAACTTACACGCCAACATCGTGTTGTCGAACACGAGCTGGCGGTAATCCTTCTCGCTGGGTAAAAGCCTCGATAGAGTATCATATTGACCCCCGAGGGTCACAGATTTTTTCGTCCTCGCAAATATGGCTGCACGAAAATACTACTCAGTTAGTATACACACGAGAAATAACTCCAGATACAAAGAGAATAATTTCATGAGCTAAGAAAGGAAATGAGACTTACGAGGACGATTGAAGTATCGATGTTCGCAGTTGCGGAACCCATTCAACATAAAGAATTGATCTTTATAGTCGTTGGGATGGCTGGGGAGCTCGATGACTGAGGGCGAGTTTGGGAATCGGGTCAAGTAATAAAACCCATCACCTCACCCTCGTTGTTCTGGGCTGGCCTTGAGGCAGAAAAATTAAAGAATATCCGCCAGAGTGGGGACCTCCCACTCGTGCTTCAAGAAAAGATACTTCAACCCCGCCAGCAGTCGATATGAGTTCGGGGGGAGCTGAAATGACGCCAACTTCACATAATCGAGGAAGTTAGCGAAGTATTGGTCAAGGGAAAGGAAAGCCCCTGCCTTTAAGTGCTCATCACTCCAGGCCGCAAAGTCGTCCTGGAGTGGCGCGCAGTTTCGTTCCCCTTCATATGGAGGTCAAGCAATGAGGATGCCAGACCCGACCTCAATATTATGGGACAACATTATCTTGTTGACCCTCCCTTGGGTCATGATCTTGGAGACAATTCTCTCTGCCTCGAAGAATGCGTCAGGTCCGACCACAATCTCCTTCTCCACCACGGGGCCAAACTGAGGGATATGGGATTCGGAGGCGACCTCATTTCCCTTGTTGGCTTGTTGAGATGATGAGTCGGCTGCACTCTTCTTGGATACGCCTTTCTTGGGTGCCATTAGGTCGCCTAGCGAACAAGAACGACGAGTCACTTAATAGGTGACCTAACATTTTATAAAGATAAAGGCAAGGAATTGTATGTGCTACCTACGCTACGCGCCTCGGTTTCCCAGCAAACCCCTGGTATTTAGGGATTCGTGTATCAGAAAATCATGCCATTACTGACCGAGGGGTGGTTTACAAAAAAGCCACCAAAGAAAGTGTGTTCCCTAAGCAACCCAATTTTCGAACCCTAAGCTTTCATCTTATATGAACCTAATGGGTATTTTCTAAAAGTTGCCCAATTCTACCCAGAAAATATCCTATGCCATAAGTACCGCAATATTAGGGGAAGTTCAAAATCTTTTGTATAACCCTAAAGTTGAAATCTATGTGCCAAAAACCAAGAAGGCACCCTAATATCGTCTACGGTGAAGCATACAGAAATATGGCAAATAAAATGCATAAATTTATAAAGAAAGAACCCATAAGGAATGTTATGACTTACGGTAAGATCGTCGATGCAAGAGGTGTGATTCGTACGGTTTGGAAAACTCATTCCTAGGCAGCTGAACGACCAGGTCTTCGGAATAGTTTGGGCATAGAGGGTTTTTGAAAGTTTTTCTTTTCTTTGAAAAAGAAGAAGGTTTGAGAACACAGATGATAGAAAACGAATAAAATTTTCGAATGAAAGGTGGTAAGCTGTGGGATTGACCTGCCCCTTTTTATACGTAAAAGGCATAAAACAGTGTGGACCGTCTGATCAAACCAGTCCAAGATCCGAGGATAGTGTTTTGAAAGATGAAACGGCGGCAAAAAGTTGGCCAGGCCATTAATGCAGTCCACGAAACCCGAACAGACGCCAAACGTATCGTTCCACATGTCCAGTACTCGAGTAATGGGAAAGCCTGGATAATCATGACGGAAGTTTAAAAGTCCCTGCCGTGTAAGTCAGAGGATGACGTCATAGAACACGAGCAGGGACTTAGGGGGCAAATGTACATCCTAAAATTCTGCACGAGTCTTTTAGTCAGCTCGGATACAGCTGGCTAACCAAGAACTGTAATAGATGATCCACAAGTCCATATTTCCTCTGTAAAGGCAGCACAATTCCCCAGGTCAATAGCACGAGCTGGTGCATACAAAGCAATAGTCACAAACTGGAAACATTTATAAAGCATAGCATCTGAGACACGAGCTGACTCTGCATTCAGCTCGGGGTATGCTAGAGATCTGTCGCATCCTTGGATCTTTATAAACATAGATACGTTATATAGACATGCATGGTTAGACATAGCTTGTCCGCAAATCCCTGAAATCCCGGACACGTAATATAATCGTGCATGATCAAACATTGCATGTCCGATTATCCCTGAGGACCCATGATCAGTTTTACCTAATGATTAGACCATACCTTAGGGTAAACTGTAATATTTATAATTAGTGTGAGACAGGTCACACTAGGGTTTTAATTCACGTGAAGACCCCAATGCCTATCCATGGATTTTCTCTATAAATACTAAGACCTTGGATAAGGAAAGCGTGTTGTTTCTCTAATACAAAAAATTTGTCAAAATTTAGAGAGAAAAACAGTAATAATACAGATTCGTGGACTAGGTGGATTTTAACCTCCGAACCACGAAAAAAGACGAGTGTTCTTTTCTAGTGTTTTTAAGCATCATTTTCTTATTTCGGTTTATCATTAAGCACTAATCCATCCTAGCTATTTTCATAATTCACTGTTGGCAAAAAATCGCGTCAACAATATGAATTTTAGACTCCATGTTTATCACAGATTAGGTATCAAGAATAAGAAAATCCACGGGGTAATAGAATTTTTCAATTTGAACTAAAACATCCTCAACAATACCCCTAGGCTTTTTGGTGGAACGGTCAGCAAGCTGTAGCACAACAGATGTTGGCTTCATTTCTCCAAGACCGAGTTGCGAGTATACAAAGTAAGGCAAGAGATTTACACTCGCGCCAAGATCAAGTAAGACTTGGCTGACTTCATGGGTCCCAATTTGGCAAAAAATGGTGGGACAACCGAGATCTTTGTATTTCGGTGGTGTCTTTTGCTCAATCACCGCACTTACTTGCTCAGTTAAGAAAGCAATCTTCTTGACATGGTGTTTCCTTTTTGTAGTGCATAAATCCTTAATGATTTTGGCATAAGCCGACACTTGTTTTATGGTGTGAAACAAAGGAAGATTAATCTTCACTTGTGTCAAGTGCTCAAGGATTTCAGCTCGGTTATCAGGGAGTTTCCCAACAGGTTTTAAAGCCTGGGGAAATGGTACTTTTGGAGAAGCATTGAGTGGTAGATTTTCGAGAATAACATTTGGAGTACTGGGAGAGTTGGATTTTATGGGTGGGTCTTGCAAGGTTTTACCGCTTCTAGTCGTGATGGCATTTACTTCCTTAACATTTTGATCATTGGAATTTGAAGATTGGGCCATGTGTTGGCCTTGCACATTGAATTTCGGTTGGGAAGGAAGTTTGCCTTTTTCCGGAATGGCCAAGGATTCAGTCAATTTTGAGAATTGACATTTTATTTCCTTGATTTCTTCCATCATTTGGTGATTTAGTTTGGATTGTTCCTCTATGAATGCATGAAGGGTATTCTCGAGAGAATTTCGTTATGGATGAGTATTGTATTGAGGTGCAGAATATGCCTTTGATGGTTGAGCTTGTTGCTCATTTCTCCATTGGCCTCCAGACGATTGAGCTTGGTTGGAATCTCTCCAACTAAAATTTGGGTGGTTTCTCCAACCAGGGTTGTACGTATGGGAGAATGGCTTGTTATATGCCCCTAAGGCATTGCATTGCTCCTCATAAACCCCCTCATCTCATTAAAAGCTAAGCAGTCCTTAGCTAAGTGCTTCATCCCTCCACAAACAAAGCAAGGTTCTTGTGGTTCCGCTTAAGCAATCATGTGCGGTTTTTGGCCATTTTTCGTCATTAAGACCTTAAACTGCTTTTTCAAAGCTTCAAGTTAGGCCTTAACACTATCCTCTTCTCAAAGTTGATAGATCCTAGATGGTTTGTGTCGGTTGGTCCTATCAGTAGCACTTGGACCAGTCCAGGTGTGAGATTTTTTCGCGGTTTCTTCGAGATATTCAAGAGCATCGTCTGGCTCTTTTTCAAGGAATTCACCATTGCATAGCATTTCTACAAACTGGCGCTCAGGACTCATGAGGCCTTCATAGAAGTAACTAACCAAATGCCAGTTCTCATAGCCATGGCGCGGGCACTGATTCAACAGATCCTTGAATCTTTCCCAAACTTGATAGAACATTTCATTGTCCTTTTGGGAAAATGTGGAAATTTGTCGTTTTAGAATGTTGGTCTTATGGTTGGGGAAGTGTTTCAGAAAGAAGGATTTGATCATCTCCTCCCATGTTCCAATAGACCTAGGTCTCAAAGAGTATAACCAACTTTTGCCTTTGTCCTTCAAGGAGAAAGGGAAGAACTTTAGCCGCACAGAATCGACATTTTCAGCTCAGTTATAGAACGTGGCTACTACCTCCACGAATTCTCTGATATGCATGTATGGGCTTTCGTTTTTCATTCCATGAAATATGGGCAAGAGTTGAATCATGTCAGGTTTAAAGTCTAATGCGAGCATATTAGGAGGGAAGATAATGCATGAAGGCGTGGAAGTGCGAGTAGGATGGAGGTAGTCATTGAGAGTTCTTGGTTGGATTTCATCATTGCGAGCCATTGAGAATGAATTATTATAAACTAAAGTTTGTGGAGAAGTAAGATTGGTGGAAGGAGTGGCAGATGAATTGGAAGAAGTGTCACTGGAAGTTTCGTGATGATTCATCCACTCTCAGAAATCAGAATTAGATTTATTTTATGTCTTTTTTTGTTTTTGTTAAACTTGTTCCCAAGTAGATTTGGAGGTTTTTGGGTGATCTCCAACGCCTTACTAGAACTCTCCGAGGTTACTGAGTAAGTATGGCGGATCACAAGTTAAACCTTTTCGACCAAACAACCTTTATGCAGAGTAAAATTGCTTATTTTGACCGAACAAGCTTGGTTTTCTTATAGTAATAAGTTCAACAATGTAATAGTGCAAATGTATATACTCAAAATGTTCCCAGGCTGATTGGGAAGGTTACCAAGGTACCGCTTTAGACCCATACTTACCTAGACAAAACTCCCCGAGGTTCCTAGGTAAATGTGGAGGGTAACGCTATCACAAACCTTATTTAACAACCAATCTGTCTAGACAGAACAATATCAGTTTCTACCATTTTTAATATTACACAATTGTTCTCAATACTAAGCGTTTTATGATTGAAATTTTATGAACAATTTTATGTTGTTTTTTTTTTCATTTGAAAAACCTAAATTAAGGAAAACTAAGGCAAAGAAAAAGAAAAGCCTAAACTAAGCAACAAAATAAACAACACAAAAATAAAATAAAGAAAAGAGAATTAAAGTGAAGATAAAATAACAAGCTTAATCTTTTTTTTTTCAAATATGTATTAAACTAAAAAAAAAATAGATAGAAATTAAGAAAGAGAAATGAAATAAGAATTAACTAAAAAGAAAAAATAATCATATAAATATATATACATATATATATATGTGGTTCTCTTTTTGTAACCAAAAGATAGGAAAATGAAAAAAAAATAAAAATAAGAATAAATATATATAAATATTTATTTTTTCACGTTTTTGTTTTGTTTTTATAATTTTTAGTTAGTTTTTTTTTCTTTTTTTAATAATAATAATCAAATTAACTAAAAATTAGTAAATTAAAAAAAAAACTATACTAGCACAATATTTATACCAACAAAAATACAAATAAAGTTACTAACATTTTGGTAAAAATTTCACTAAATCTTTGAAAACTACGTCCTCGGCAACGGCGCCAAAATTTGTTTAACACCCAAAATGTGACTACCACTAAGTAGTAATTGTAGTAAAATCGGGCGGTCGATCCACAAAGAGGTAACCTAAAACCAAAAGATTAGTAGAAAATAACACAAAAAGTTAGTAACATGAAATAAATAAAAATTTAAATGAAAAGAGATTTGAGATTTGAGATTTTTGTGTTGTATTTTTTATGAAATGATAAAATGAGATAAGTTAAATAAAAGTAAGGTGTAATCAAGAGTTTGAGAAATAGAAAAGTTTTAAGAATAATCCATATGCTTGTTTGGTTACTTAGTCACTTGATTTACAAAAATACACAAGTAAATAGTTCATATCCCAACATTTACTTGGAAAATCTAACATTAAAGTCCATATTCTTTACTAACAAAAGTTCATTTGAATTATAAAATTCTTTACTTTAGGAGCACAATGTTAATCTTATGAAAAATCTTAAAATGACAAAATACCCAAGGACAATAATGCAATAGAAGATTTGACATAAAATTATGTATCAATATTACTTTTACTAATTAGAAGCACACAGGAAGAGCATGATTAATCCTATTTACTATTAGTGCAAGTAAATAAAGATAACAAAATAGAGATGAGGATGAAAGAACATAAATAACTCAAATACATTATATTAAGAACATAGTAAATCAAAGTAGCAAAATAACATCATTAGCATATGGAATCATCCCTAACCTTCCTAGGAAGATTAGACCATTATGCTCATGATTCTCACAAAATTCTAAGAAGAAAATATGAGAAGAAAGTGAGTAGAAATTTCGCTATAGTTTCTTTACTCTAAAAATTACATACCAAATGTGAAAGAAGAGTCTCTATTTATAGAATGAGAAAATGACTAAAAAGAAATTAAATTACAAATGAGGTCTACAAAATAAATTTAAAATATTAATAATAAAGTATGATTTTAAAAAAATCAAATCTTATTATTAATATTAACCTAACTATTTTAGTGAATAATCATTTTGCCCTTTTTTTTTAAACACCATAAAATATGAGCTTAAGAACTCAAAATAGAAATGTGCAAGACCCAAAACCCACAAAAATTGGGTTGAAAGGTGGCTGAAAGTGTTGACCATGTAACGCTCTGGATAGCCAAGACCGTTACACTGTGTACTTGTAAAGGTGCAGGACTCGCTAATCAAGTCATTAATTTGAAAACGTGTCTCTAAACATGCAAGATCTATGGTTAAAAAGGTTTTGGTCTCAAAAGACTCATTTCATATATTTGAACTGTAGTAAACAAGGGATCCCATAATCACAAAGTTAGAATAGATTTACAGACTTCCAAAAATACATAAGTATCCACTAGCCGTACTAAGGCAAAACAGACAGTCTTTAGGTTCCATGTCCTTGCCTAGACCTCAACCGTGGCGGCCGAGCACCTGGCTATGTACATTCCGCTCGCTGAGCTCTCCAGTCAGGGCTGATCTAACTTGCCCTTGCCTTTACCTGCACCACGTAGCACCCGTGAGCCAAGGCCCAGCAAGAAAACATCACAAATAACTTAAACAATAATAACAGACAAATAGCTCAATAAACACGTATACTCATTAGATAGTCCACAATAGATAATCAGCATATACAATCCAATACAAGTTACATTCTATCACATATACTGCTCATATCACATAATAATCAGGGCCGACGACTTAGGCCGCACCCTCTGTTTAGCCCACTGACTCTGGCCCGCTTAAACCAAGCTCAGTGCATAATAAGCTGTCCTCGGCTACCAGTGGCCGAGCCGCGCCCTGTGCGCTAGTGAGACCCTTGGCACCCTTAGGCCGTTGGTTCACTAAATAGCTTGCATGGCATAATACCATCCTTTCAAGCTTTCACAATAGGGAGCCCTTAGTCCCGTCACATATAATCAACCGGGTGCAGTTTTCTTACCTTTAGCTTTCAAATGAGTTAGTTACGGGCGATACTCCTTGAGCGCGATCCGATCCTCGAGCCCTAGCTTAACACCTAGTCACAACCATGAAGAAAGACACCATTAACAACCTTAAATGAGCTCCCAAGCCAAGTTCTAGTACTCGGAACATTGAACTTCACCAAATATAATAAAAGACTCAACCCCGAGCACCCTAGGTTAAATTCCCAAGCCTAAAATCTCAAAATCCCAAAATCCCTTAAGCGCCGCGGCATAGGCCACCCATGCTGCGGCATGGCCCCCAAACAGAGCCATCCAAGACACAAAACACAGGTAAGGGCCGCGACATTGCTTGGACCATGCCGCGGCCCGCCCTTCTTCCTCAGCATGCAACACCCCTTGAAGGGCCGCGGCTCTCCAAGAACCATGCCGCGGCCCGACCCTTCGAACCCAGAAAAAACCACCATTTTTAACCTCCAAACCTCACCTAAAGCTATCCCAAAGTCCCCAAACCAAAACCAATTAACTCCCAATCTTTTTAACATGATCTAAGCAACATAATTCCCCAGAAAACACAGCCCAACACACTTCAATCTCTCCCTTCCAACTTCTGAAATCCAAACTCAAAGAACTTAAAACCAGCTTTGATAACCCCCAAATTCAACCATCAAACTATAATTTAAACCTTACCCCAGCTGTAGAATCGATTCTTCAAGAGTCCCCTGACCTATCTTCAAAGTCCCTAGCCTCAATTTCCACCTTGAATGTCAAAACCATAACCATTTAAACTCAGTCATTTCTTTAAGTTCCTAACCCCAAAAATGAAAATTCAAAACTTACCTTAGCTCTATCTCAGACCTTGATCAGTTCCTGAGCCAATCCTCCAGATTACTCCCTTCAACTCCCAAAGACACAGCTCAAATCCCAGCAGTTCCCTCTCAAACTCAGTAGTTTTTCCTTTGATTTTATGTGTTTTTCTCAACTTGGTTTCCTTTGAGCGTGTAAGTGAGCTGAGAGAAATATACTTAGTCGGTTTGTGTTTTCTTCTAAAGGCTTCCTTAAGTCTAACTTATCCTTTAAGTTAATCCCAAGGCTCGGGGTACCAGAACCGTCCCCGAGGCCAAAATGGTAAAATCCCCCAATATTCCCGCCTAGACATCCTAACCTCAAATATATCTCCAATTATTTATTTTCATCACCCGATAGTCCAAATCACTACTTGATACTTAAAATACCCCTGACTTGTCCAAAGTCAATTATAATACCCCGTTGTGACTTTTCCCCGCTATCTAGCCCTAGGATCGCCTCAAGTCGATGGCTGCAGATTCATCCACATCATAATGTGGTTCTCGCATATATCACATATCATATTATCACATAATATAATCAATTATTATATAAGCATCATTAAACATATAATTACTCATTAAATCACAATTATTCCAGTAATGCCCTCCTGGCACACTAATCAAGGCCCTTAAGCCTTATTAGTGAATTTGGGTCGTTACAGACCAGGTGCAGCCAATAGAGGCGCGCCACGTGTCCAAGTGGTGGAAAGCTTGGGCTTGGGCTTGTTTGGGCTCATTTTGGGCCTAATTCCCTTAAAATGCCATTTTTTCAACTATTTTTTTTTTCAGTTTTGATTCTTTCTTTCTTTTTCTTTATGCCAAAATGCAACTTTAATTCCTACAAAATAAAAATAAATTAAATCATAATCAAATATTTTCATTTATAAAATAAATCATATTAATTCCATGAAAATATTAATTAAAACTTAATTTATTTTGACTATTAAAATCAATAAATGTGTATTTTTCACCACTAATCAATGGTCGACCTAAACTCCCAAATACACTTCGCTGGATAAAGTTCACGCTCGTTCCAGCTGAGATCAACATGCCTAGCACCCAGAAGATCAATAGGCCTAACACCCAAAAAATCAGCATGCCTAGCACCCAAGCTCTAAAGGGTCATTGGGCCTAGCACCCAAGTCTCATAGACCAACCGAGATTAAGCGTTTTCCTGAAGGTTTCAATCGTGCATCGTCAACCACGATCCAGAGAAACAATGAGAAGACCCACGATCTCATAATCATAGGGAAGTGGACATGTGTAACGCCCTGAACTCTAGGGACCGTTATGGTGTGCATTTTAAATAGTGTTAAACTCGCTAATTGAGTCATTTGGCCATAATCGTGTAACTAAGTAGGATTAGCGGTTTAGGGTTAAAATTTTTGGTTAAGATATAACGTTTCACTAAAACGTTTACTGTATACATTGGGATCCCAAAAATATAATTTAAAGGTTAATTACAGCAAAATATTTACAACCAACCAACTTAGGCGACAAAATAGGGTTTAACCCTAGTTCCTCTTTCAACCCTCGGCCGTGGCGGTCGAGCAGCCGCATATGTACACATCGTCACCTAAGCTTTCCAACTCAAGGATGGTCCAGCTTTCTTTTGCCTTTACCTGCAGCATATAGCACCTGTGAGCCAAAGCCCAATAAGAATACTCAATATGCTCATGAACAAGTAATAACATGTTGCTAAGTCATAATAGGCATGCCTAGTAGTAATAGCCCTACTCATGCATGCAAGCAGGTACAAATACATGTTTGTGAAGTCTTGCGCACTGAGTAGATGACTAATAAGTCTCTTCCTCTGAGGTAGATGACTAATAAGTCATTCCTTGATCAGTTGACTAATAAGTCACTCTCTAAATAGATGACTGATAAGTCCATCTCGGTCAGATGACTGATAAGTCCATCTCGGTCAGATGACTGATAAGTCTATCTCAATTAGATGGCTAATAAGTCTATCTCGGTCATATGACTGATAAGTCTATCTCGGTCAGATGCCTGATAAGTCAATCCCAGTTAGATGACTGATAAGTCTATCCCAGTCAGATGACTGATAAGTCTATCCCGGTCAGATGACTGATAAGTCCATCCCGGTCAGATGACTGATAAGTCCATCATGGTCAGATGACTCATAAGTCTGTCTCGGTCAGATGACTCATAAGTCTATCTCGATTAGATGACTGATAAGTCTATCTCGGTCAGATGACTGATAAGTCCATCTTGGTCAGATGACTAATAAGTCTATCTCGGAGGTCCCATACCCTCCTAGCCATGTGACGTGTAGGTCACCTCAGCCTTTCCGACTTTGGCTCTAAGTAACTAGCCTTTAGACTAGACAAGTACTTTTAGTTTTCATCGAACTTGAGGTCGGTCTAGCATTAATGCTCATGATGAGTCATTCAATGCAGATGTAAATTAGATCTAATCTTTATCGGCTTGCATTGAACACGCTACAACAGTCCTTGACTCATAAGTCTATGCCATATGACCAGTGCTCGGTACTACTGCCGAACTTGACTAGTAAGTCACAGCTTCACAGTTAATACTGACACCATTGCCGATTCTAACTAATAAGTCAGTGCCATTCACAAGTGAGCAATATTTGCTAAGCATTTGATATGCAATTGTTTACCCAAAAAATGACTGTTGATGACGTGGCAGGGATTTCTCACACGTGGCAAAAATGTTGTTCGACTATCGACCAGAAGCACACCACTTCGTCAGGCTTAACTTTTAAATACGACCAAGCTGGTCGTATAATTTGGTTTGTTTCCTTCTAAGTTGTAATCTTATAGGTTGCGTTTGGTAACACTTAAAAAGGCAGGGATTTCTCACACGTGGCAGAAGTGCTGTTCGACTATCGACCAGAAGCACACCACTTCGTCAGGCTTAACTTTTAAATACGACCAGGCTGGTCGTATAATTTGGTTTGTTTCCTTCTAAGTTGTAATCTTATAGGTTGCGTTTGGTAACACTTAAAAATATATATTTTTGTTTATTTAATTAAAAATTTGACAATTAAACATAAAATATGTTTGGTAACTCTATTTTTATTTATTATTTTTTTAAATTTTAATTAAAATTTATTAAATTTTGAAAATATAATTTTTTCACTTTCAAAATTTTTTTAAACCGTTTTCGATTTTTTTTCTTCTCTTCTTCAAATCAACACCTCATATTGTTAAACAAAAAATAAAAATAAAAGTTATCAAACGCGCTTATTATTTTTTGTTTTTAAAAACAAAAAACAAAAATAGTTACCAAACATATTTTTATTTTTTAAAAATAAAGAAACAAAAATAAAATAATATTTCTATTTTTGTGTTTAAAAAATTCAAAAACCAAAATTTTACCAAACACGACCATAATAATTGCATTGAATATTTCCTCATTATTACCTTGATACGCAGTTATTAAGGAAAGATACGGCCCATTGGCCCATGTAACCCTCCTTGAGCCTATAAATATACATGAAATAACTCAAGAGATGGACTTTTGATCACTAAATCTTTTTACTAAGATAGAGAGAGAGAGAGAGAGAGAGAGAGAGAGAGAGAGAGAGAGAGAGAGAGAGAGAGAGAGAGAGAGAGAGAGAGAGAGAGAGAGAGAGAGAGAGAGAGAGAGAGAGAGAGAGAGGGAGAACTATAGTGCGATTATCAATCATTTTATTGTATTTCTTCCAAGGTTTGTGAAACTCAAGAACCCTAGTTCTTTGATCATTGCTTTAAGATTCAATTTTAATAATAGCACTAAGTGGACGTAGGTCATTACCATCCTTTGGGACCGAACCACTATAATTCCTTGGTGTTTTCTTCTTTTTCATTGGATTATCTTTCTTAATTGTCATTTGATCTTTTGTCGTATATTTGACTCCATGTCATTGGCCAAATCAAGGGTCAACATTCTGGTGCTTTCATTGAGAGTTTGACAAAAAACTGTGAAAAAATCTAATGGCGAAAAAATCCAAGAAGACTGGACAGGCTGCTGGCGCTGCACCATCCCAACCTCCTCCCCCAAATGTGGCTAAGAATGAACCACATTTGGAGTTTGATGAGGAGGAGTTAGATTCTGAAACACTGAGGGCAACGCTAGGAGTGTTGCAGGATGAGTTGGCTAATCTGAGGGCCAATTAGGAGAATGCTGCGGAGATAATGGCGCTGTAGCAAAGAGAAATAGAACGTCAGCGCCAGGAGCTGAGTGAGAGGCAGCAGAAATGGATCATTGGCAGAGAGATGCCATGGCCGCCCTTGAAGCAGCTATTCAACTGGCTAGGAGTCAGGCTGTGCCAACCTCCCAGCCAGATCAGCCACCAAATGCGCCACCTTAAAGAGGTCCCAATCCAAGCCCTCCGCTCCAGCCGGCAAGCCCTCAAAGGTCGGAGCAGCCGCCTATGGCTCAGGATGATGTCCCACCTAGGGATCCTGAGTAGCAGCCTCCATCTTAGGCTGGTCGAGGCAATCCCCAGCGCCAGAGGCAGAATAGGGCCGGGTAACCGCTCTGCAACCCTAGACGCCCCGGGGATGAAGAGCCAAATCTACCGAGCTGGGGCAGCGTCCTTCTACCAACAGGAGGAACACCGAGTCAGGCTCTGCGGTCAGGGGCCCCCCACGGCATAACAATGCACGGGGACCCAATGACCAGAGCAGGCCTCCCCTTGACGCTCGGGAAATGCCAGCCCCAGGAGGAAATAGCATGAACAGTCGGTCACGCCATAGGCAACCATAATTCAGAGATGGCCATGACTATAATGAGGATGATTCCGACAGAAGTAATGCTGGCCGGAGAAATGAGGAAAGAGGTGGAGGCAGAAGCCCCCCACCTAGAGAAAATAGGCCAGCTAGCCACAATGCTGGGGGGCAACCCAGGTAGCAGAACGTCTTTAGTTGGCAGGGAGCTAGCGAGCAGAGACGTAGAGACGATGATTTAAGGGACGTACTTAACGACCGCCGTGAGAAGCACGATGAGTACGCTCCCCCGGAACCAGTGGCCCCAGTAGTCCCAGAAGCTGTTCAGGCTCAGATTGACGCTCTGAACTAGGCGGTATAGCAACTGGTCGGGGGATGAACGTCCCATATCAAGTACGATAGGAGGAGGGGCACTCCCTTTGTACAAAGGATTGATGCGGCTGAAACCCCCAGTAAGTTCAAGATGCCAACTTTGCCGAACTTTGACAGGTACGGAGACCCAGTATCTCACGTTAATAAGTTTGAGATACAAATGGATATACAGAAAGTGTTGGAAGATGCCCGCTGCCGGATCTTCCCTGCGACACTGTCTGACACCGCCCATGAGTGGTTCTTTAAATTCCCTCTTGCTAGTATAGTATCATAGGAGATGTTCGTAAATGAATTTTACAGACAGTTCTACGCGGGTTGCGTACACCCCACAGAGGCCAATCAGTTGGTCGAGATACTCTAGAAAGAGGGAGAGCCCTTGAAAGAATATGTCCATCACTTCATGCGAGCAGTAGCTGGAGCCAAGATAGTGGGCGATGAGGGTAAGATGATGGTTCTAACTGCTGGGGTTAGGCTGGGGTTAGGCACCATTCACCCCTCTGGAGTAGCCTTAGAAGAATGGGGTAAGAAGTACCCAAGAGTTTTTGGATCGTGTTGATCGATATATCAAGCTCGAAGACGCGATTGCCAACGAAGGGAAATCGCCAACAAAAGACAAGGAGCCCAAGGAAGAACCCGCCAAAGCTGCCAACAGGTCGGAAAAGCCCAATGACAACGGCAAAGGCAACGGAAATGGCAGTGGTAGAAACGGTGGAAAACGGGCGAACAATGAACCCTCAGCTTCTGAGAGTAAACGCCCCAAAGGCAATCGATACGAGCCGAGATTCACCAACTACACGGCCCTTGTCGAAAGCCGAGTTGAAGTTTACCAGGCGACCAGCTCAAGCGTGCCTTACAAGCGACCCGTAGCTATAAGGAAAAATATCTCCAAGAGAGATACGACAGAGTTCTGTCATTTTCACAACGACTATGGGCACATCACCAATGAATGTAACCAGTTGAAAGACGAGATTGATTTCTTGATCAGGCAGGGACATTTAAGAAGATATGTGCGAGCCGTAGGAGGGTCTCAGCGAGAGGCTCAAGGTGGTAACGAGTAAGTGCCTGCATGCCAACGCTCGCCACCTCTACAGCCAGCTCCTGTGGCAGGCACTTTACTCACCATCTGCAGAGGCCCACATCTTGCAGGAGACAGTGGGAAGGCAAGGGAACGATACGCTCGAACCCTACGCCATGACCAGGACATCGAGATGATGAGTGTGGAGGATTGAGCACCGAAAAAGGCTCAAACAGAGGAGGAATTAATAACCTTCTCTGAAGACGATGCCCAGCACGTGCGATTCCCACACTCCGATCCGCTGGTCGTAGACGTACAAATTGCCAACATGATGGTAAAGAGGGTGTTGGTCGACACAAGAAGTTCTGTCAACATCCTGTACAAGTCTTTGCTAGAAAGAATGAAGCTGTCCGTCAAAGACCTGGAGCCATGCAACCAAACCATTTATGATTTTTTTGGTGAAGGGCTCGCCCTAACGGGGTCGATTAGGCTTCCAGTTACAGCAAGTACTTCACTTGCTAATAGGACATTACTCATTACTTTCATAGTAGTTGATTGTCCTTCAGCATACAATGCTGTAATTGGGAGGCCAATTCTAGTCGACCTATAGGCCGTCACTTCAATATGGCACCTCGCCATGAAATTCCCGATAGACTCAGGGGTAGGATGCGTATTGGGAAATCAACGGGAGGCAAGGGAGTGCTACAATGCCTCGATCACCAAGGCAAAGAAGGGTGTACCGAGAGATGTTCTCGGAAAAGAGTTGCAAGTGGCAATTGATGCTCAGGCCCACTCAGGTGATAATGTCACCAAATAGGGCATTGCCCAAAGGAGGATAGAGACTTGGATCCTCGCTTTGGGGGTTTTGAAGAAGAAATTGGACCCATCGAGGACCTTGAAGAGGTCCACCTCGATGAAGAAAATCTGACCAGGGTTGTGAAAGTCAGTAAAAACTTAGAGACAACAATAAAACAAGCACTGGTGGAGTTTTTAAGGAGGAACCAGGAAGTCTTTTCCTGGTTGCACAAAGACATGGTCGGGATAGATCCTGCAGTCATCAGCCATGTCATAAACATCGACAAGAGTTTTCCACCGGTGCAACAAAAAATAAGGCAGCTCGACAAAGATAGATCAAAGCCCTTAAAAGAAGAAGTCGAAAAGCTGAAGGAGAATGGGTTCATCTGGGTGGCGTTTTATCCATCATGGGTCTCTAATCCCGTGCTAGTTCCCAAGCTGAATGGAAAGTGGCGCACGTGCGTGGATTTCACAGACCTTAATAAAACCTGCCCCAAAGATTGTTTCCCACTCCCAAGAATCGACTAGCTGGTCGATGCCACTGCAGGGCATGAGATTCTCTCATTCATGGATGCATACTCTAAGTATAATCAGATTAGTATGCATCCCCCTGATGAGGATCACACTAGCTTTCAGACTGATACAGGGCTTTACTGTTATAAAGTAATGCCTTTCAGTTTGAAAAACGTTGGTGCGACTTACCACCGACTAGTTAACCACATGTTTAAAGAACTAATAGGCACAAACATTGAGGTCTACGTCGACGACATGTTGGTCAAGTCGAAGAAGGCAGAAGGGCATATAAAGGATTTGCAGGAGTGCTTCAACGTCTTGAACAAATTTCAGATGAAGTTGAATCCCCTTAAATGCTCATTCGGAGTAGGATCAAGGAAGTTCTTGGGATTTATAGTTAACTCGAGAGGAATTGAAACCAATCTTGAAAAAATTAAAGCCCTGATCGATATGAAATCGCTAGCAAAGATTAAGGATGTTCAAAGTTTAATCGGAAGAATTGCCGCTCTCAGTAGATTCATTTCGAAGTCAACAGATAAGTGCGTTCCATTTTTTAATCTACTTAGAGGCAACAAAAAGTTTGAATGGACGGAGGAGTGTGAGCAGGATTTTCAAGCATTAAAGACTCATATGGCGCAACCACCCATCCTGTCAAAGCCGGTCGATAAGGAAACTTTGTTCATCTACCTGGCGATCACAGAATATGTTGCTAGTGTCGTTTTAGTAAGGGAGGAAGAAGGCGTGCAGAAGGTTGTTTAGTATGTAAGAAAAAGGCTAATTGGAGCAGAACAGCGGTACCCGCCCATCGAAAATCTAGCCTATTGCCTAATTTTGGCCTCCAGGAAGTTGCGACCTTACTTTCAAGCTCACCCAATCACGGTTTTGACCGACCAGCTTCTACGACAAGTCCTGCAAAAACCAGAGGTTGTGGGTAGATTGTTAAAATGGGCAGTCGAACTTGGGCAGTTCGATATATCTTACTTGCCGCGAGCAGTGATAAAAGGACAAGCCTTGGCTAACTTCATCGCAGAGTTCACTAAACTTACAGATAACGAGCAGATTGAAAAGCCTAATGAGCCTGAGTCTCAAAACCAAACTCCCTCGTGGAAATTATTTACAGATGATTCTTCTAATGAGTGCCACGCCGGAGCAAGAGTGATATTGATAACCCCGGAAGGGCATCAATTTCACTGCGCAATCAGGTTTGACTTCACTGCTTCTAACAACGAGGCCGAGTATGAAGCATTACTTGCTGGGTTGCGGTTAGCCAGGGACATGAATATAAAGGTGCTCAACATCTACAGTGATTCTTAGCTGGTGGTGAATCAAGTCATGGGAGAATACCAGGCGCGAGGTTTAAAGATGGTTGCCTATTTAAACAAAAAAAAAGATCTATTGGCTCAGTTCGACAAATACACCCTCCAGCAAGTACCTCGCGACGAGAATTCCAATGCTGATGCTTTGGCCAAGTTTGCAAGTGCGAAGGATGTTGATACTTTGAATATAGTACTGGTTGAGCGACTGACAATGCCAAGGATTCGAGCAGAAGAGACCACTATGGTGATCCAGATGGCGAATACATGGATGGCACCATATATAGAGTATCTGACGTAAGGTGTGTTACCAACAGACAGAAACAAAGCCAGGACCCTTCAGCAACAAGCTGCTAGGTATATCCTGGTCGATGGGATCTTGTACCGAAGGGGATACTCAATGCCACTCCTCAGATGTATTTCAAAAGAGAAGGCCAAAGAATTGATGAAAGAGGTACACGAAGGCTTTGTGGAGACCACGCTGGGGGGCAAAGCTTGTAAAAAAAGATTCTAAGGCAATGATACTTCTGGACCACAATGAATGAAGACTTGATGGATTTTGTGCGGAGGTGCGACAAGTGCCAAAGGTTCTCCAAAATCCCATGAGCAGCCCCTAATGAGCTTAAATAGATGCAAAGTCTGTGGTCGTTTGCAGTTTGGGGCATAGATCTAATCGGATCTTTGCCCACAGGGAAGGGCGGCGTCAAGTATGTTGTGGTTGTCATCGACTACTTCACTAAATGGTTCGAAGCCGAGCCGCTCGCAACCATAACAACCAAGAAGGTGCTGGATTTCGTGATCAAAAACATCGTTTATCACTATGGATTGCCAAGGAAAATCGTCTCGGATAACGACACCCAATTTGATAGTGATTTATTCACAGACTTTTGCGAACAGCATGGCATTATCAAGTGCTTTTCTTCAGTCGCTCATCCCCAAGAAAATGGACAAGTCGAAGTAGTCAACAAAATGCTAAAGGATACTCTGGAGAAAAGACTGGAAGAAGCTAAGGGGGAATGGCCAGAGCAATTGCCTGAAGTGCTTTGGTCGTACAGAACTTCCCAATGAACAGAAACAGGCCATACTCCATTCTCTTTAGCTTATGGGTATGAGGCTATGTTTCCTGTTGAGTTAGATCTGCCCTCGCATCGTAGAATAACGTACGACCAAGGCTCAAACAGCCAACTACTGATGGAATCCCTAGACTTGGTCGATGAGAAGCGTGAGCAAGACAACTCTGAGTAGCTGCGTACCAGCAAAAAGTCGCCCGGTATTTTAATTCAAAAGTACGAGAAAGGAAATTCAATGTCGGAGATCTAGTACTTCGAAGAGTTTTCCTAAACACCCGCGACCAAGTCACTGGCGTACTCAGACCTAATTGGGAATGGCCTTACCAGATTGAAGAAGTCCTCCATCCAGGCACCTACAAACTTGCTCGCTTAAATGGAGATCTCATTCCTTACTATTGGAATGGTGAACACTTGCGCAAGTACTATCAATGAACAATCCATCTTAAAGGATTGGCTTGTATTAATTTTACTTTTTACATGTTATGAAAAAGGGTTGGTCATTTTATGTGACTAATCGCTTATAAGTGTAAGATCTTTTCTATCACTCGTACAGACACGTTTTGTCCATTTATTACGTGAAATATAAGGGATTGTGCGCAGCCAGTCATTCTTGCCAATTATTGTATTTTATACAAGTATTTTCTCATTACGTGTGTTGTTTTGCTGTATTACAATTTTAATTATTTTGCTCCGAGCAGTATTGTTCGAACAGGTTTTGGTCAAGGCAAGTGACCAAGGACCTAAAGCTCCTCGATCACTTGGGGGGCACATAAATTATCTAGTAAGCAAAGCATATCGAAAGGTATGTAAACACATGAGGAAAATAAGTGAAAGCATGCTAGGGTACTTAGAGTATTTTTCAAAATTTTGTATTTTGTTAAATCAAACCAAAGTACTATGCTAAGCTCGGTCATGCGAACAGATGTTATAATAAGATGCAAATATATTATAATATCAAAATGTATCCTTTTACACTGTGAGCAGTCGCTGCTCGGATGTAATTGTTCAATTAAAAGTAAAAGCTGCCCATGCAACAATAAATATTCAACTGGAAAATAAGTGTCTTTACATCACGACCCGTAGGCCGTGTACTTAAAAGATTATAAAAAAAAAAGAAGCAGACTACGAGGTTGGAGGATCTTGAGGGGTGCCCTGGTCGACGACAGTTGTAGCTTCATTGTCCACCTTGTCCACGCCAATGGCCAAGGAGATTTCGGGCAAGGCAGGTACCGTTGCTCTCTCTTCTTCCGCCAATCGAGCAGTGTAGCGGGCTATCTCAGCATGCATTGCGCGCTCGGGAAGGTAGCTGAAATCAGCCTTTTGGTTGTGTTTCTAGAAGTCATAGAAACACTTAACCGTGGCGTTCTTATACCTTTCCAAATTACTGGCGTTGGTTTTTTCAAGCTTCTCGATCCGACCCTCCAAGGTTGTAGTCTCTTGTCTACTCACAATCAAGTCTTGCTTGAGCTTTTTAGCCTCGCGATAGTTGACGCAGTTAGACTCCTTGAAATAGTCTCTTTGTTCGACGACCTTGTCTAGAGCAGTCTGCTTCTCCCTTAACTCCTCAGCCAGTTTGTTCTTCTCCTCGAGCACTGCCTCAAGCTGTTCACTGTATTTCGCTTCAGCAGCTTAGAGTTCTTCAACGTGCTGTTGCTCTAAAGTCCTGGACTACTCGGTGATAGCACTTGAGCGGAGCCGGCCAGCAGTAAGGGTCAGCATTGTCTGCGATCAGAGTGAAAGTTAGACTGACTGTAAAGTATAAAGGGCTGTCTCCACAGAAAAAAAATAACTTACACTGGCTAACTCATTCAATGCGCGGGTTAAGATCTGGTCGACATCCATTGTCTCTGTCGAAGCCATTGCCTCTCGGCAACGTTCGTGCTTCAAAATTTTGCCCACCCTGTCTTTGATCGATCTTAAGGGGCGACTTGATATGTCGCCCCCTGTGGAAGCAGGAGCAGCCTGCTGAGTTTGGTCGGTTGGGGCCGGTGGAGAAGGTGTCGACCCGGCAGGAGCAGGGGGAGTTTGCTGCTCGAGAGGAGAATGAGGTGGTGTTACATTTGTTGAAGGTCCGTCTGCCGAAGGGCCTGCGGTACGGGTTTTCTTGGCCTGAGGCGCTTTACTGCTTTTCCTAAGATGCCTCTTGCTCGTTTTCTTCTTGCTCAAGGGAGCTTCAGGAGCCTCGGGGGCACTGCATATGTCGAACACATTCTCGGAGTCCATGTCTGTAAGAAAAGCAAATACATGAACAGTGAGATAGTATAAATGATTGAGTATGTTATGTCAGGAAAAGAAACAAAGAAAATTGTAAGTGAAATACCCGAGCCATCATTACTGGTCGCTACATTATATACTCTACTAGTGTTACTGTAACGCCTTACTTCCTTAGAGCCGTTACTAAGTGAGTTTAAAATGTGAATTCAACTCGCTAATCGAGGTTTTAGGTCAAATAGTGTAAATAAGCCATAAACAGAGGAAAAACTTTAGAAACAACTCCATTTCATTGAAAATCATAAAAGTTTAACACTTGGGATCCCAAAATACAGTTTAGAAATATTTACAACATATAAATTGGACCAAGTCGACTAAACGACAAAATCTAAGTTTATTTACAAACATCTCCCAAAATCCTCTAGTTGTGGCAGCCAGGCTGGCCAAACATGTACACATCGCCTCATGCCTGCTACACTCATGGTTGGTTGACTTTCTCCTTACCCTTACCTGCACCATAGAGCATCTGTGAGCCAAAGCCTAGCAAGAAAACCCACAAACACATAACATATGCAAAACATATCCCAATCATATAAACAGGCCATCAATAGGCTAAACACATACGGCTTAGCCGTCCCAGGCGCTTTACCAGGCCCTGGGTTCGCGGTCCACACCGTGAGGATATCCCAGGTATCCTTTAGGGACTTGCCCTGGCAACTCGCACTCCACGTGCTCAACGCTACTCCCGGCCCCTTGCCGTACTCGGCCTTGCACTCAACGTGCCTAACGCCGTTCCCGACCTTTTGTCGTTTCTCGGCCCTTGCCGACCTCAGCCTACACCATTCCTGGCTCTTGCCGAGCATTCACATAATTAAACTCAAAGCATAATAAACAAGTACATAATACTAGCGAATACAGTCAAAGGGCTATGCCCTGCAATTCAAACACATTGGGATCAGCCTTGCATACAAGCTCTATAGGAACAAGGGTTTTCTTAGCTGAGTCCCGAGCTCTCCGAGCACCGATGTCCCGAGCACAGTCCTCTAACTTGAGTCTCGCCGAAACCCTAGTCACAACACATTAACAATACCCATCCATCAAGTTTACCCATCCATCAAGTTCTAATCCAATAAATAACTTTGAACCATAACCCTAACCTCCGGGACCTTGAATTCTATCAATCCGGGTGATAAAATCCATCCCGAGCCTTAACATTTGAGTTCCCAAGCCTAAAAATTCTTAAAGACTTAAGCTGGCACTAAGAGCCGCGGCCCTACCCATAAGCGCTGTGGCTAGCCTCGAAACAGAGGCTAGCACCCCACTGACACCCACACAGGCCCCGCCAAAAACTTGATGGACCCTAAACGGGTATGTTTAAAAATTTATATATCGCAAGCGCACGAATCGTCCATATAGAATAGTGATCGTAAGCAAGGATGTCGAACCCAAAGGAGTTGTCTAAAATCGAAAATGAAACTATTTTAAATCAAAAGTAATAAATTCTAACCTAGTTCCAAAGATTGATGAGTTTTAATAGTATGAATATAAAATGAAATATTGAAAAATAAAGCTTTTTAAGATAATGAAAATAAACCAATAATGAGTTGAAAATAAGTATTAAAAGAAAAGATTATTAAGATACTAGAATCTACAAAATGTAAGTTTAATAATATTTATTAGTATATTGATTCCCAAGTTTTAGTGATAGTTAAAATAATTTAAACTATCATTTTCCAAAAATATTTATAATTTTAAGCACAATTTTCTTATAAAAAGATAGGATTTTTCTTCACTTTTGAAAATTATAATTTCAAAGCATTTAGTGTAAATCAATCTAATGAAATAACAAATAAATCAATGAACATTATTTATAAGGCAAAACATAATATTTTTGTTCTAAGCATGGATGTGTACAATTTAATGACACATCTTACACAAAGAATATTATGTTTATGCACTAATGAAGAACAAAGTGTAAAAATGTTCTAACAATCTAAAATACAAGATATTTAAGATGAAAGAAATATATGAAGAAGAAAAATCCATAGACTTTGTTGCATTACAAGGGAAATCAACATAGAACATAAATATTACCTAGTTACAAGTTGCTTCATCATGATCTTAATAATCTTATGAAAAAGATTAGAAGCACATAACTAGAATAGAAATTACAAAATAAATGACATACATACTTGCAAAATGCTCTTGAAAAACCCAAATGGAAGAGAGAATGGTAGAGAGAAAATGAGAGAAAAAGATGGTAACCAAAAAATTAAGCACCCCCAAAAATGGTCTTGAAAGTCCATATTTATAGCCAAAGTGAGTTTATTAAAATAATCAATTTAAATTAATTAAATTGATTAGATTAATTAAATAAAATAAATATGGTATGTAGAGGTAAATTATAGGGTGTAATGATGATGTTGTGGTGAAAATGTGTAGGAAAAAGGGTAAAAAGTTGGCATTTTTGTCATAGGGGACAAAGGGACAAAATGCATTTTTGTTGGGCTCAATAAGGGAAATGGCAGCAATGTGGTGGTTGGGTGTTGGAGGGGGGGCCACGGGTTGGGCCTAGAGTGGGCCTCACGTGGTTGGGCTTTTGGAGAAACACCATTTTTCTTGTTACTTTCTTTCAAAATTACCATCTTTCCTTTGATTTTCTTGCTTTTCAAGGGCAATAATTTTCCTACACAATAAATTATAAACTAAATTAAAATTAAATATTTTCATTAATAAAATATATCATATAACTCCCATGAAAACATTAATTAAAATTAAATTTACATAACATTTAATTTCAATAAAATCATATTTTTAGCATTCAAACTAACAATACTAATTTTAAATAATTAAACTACAACATATTATAATAACATATCTATAAAAACATATAAAAATCTAGAAAACTACAATAAGACTAATAAATTAAAAATTACATAAAAACTTAATAAGTTAATTAAAAACTCATGAACTAAGCAACAATTAGCATGTAAAATATGGTAAAATAACTCTATTTTGTAGAGTTATCACGCATGAACCTTCTCGGCCTCCCATGGCTACACGCGCGCACGGGCCGTGGCATGCCCTCCTAGGGCCGCGACCCTCTCCTCCAAACCCAGAATTCTTCACCTTACTCCTGCATTTTCCCTCAAGCCAATTCAACCAAAACTAAGCTAACAGTCCCAGTTTATCACCATAATAATTTCTAACACAGAAACAGCTTCAAAACCCAACAGACTCTAGCCCAAATTCAACCAAAACACTCAAGAACAAATCAAACTTAACTAACATGTAAACTCTAACAAACCTGCTGCAATTCTAAACATAATCTTTATAATTAAAGCTTACCCCTTGCTGAATTAAACCTTATAACCAGCCCCTTATGCTCCAAGCTCCAAGCTCCCTAAATCCCAGCTGAACTCCTTAGTCCTTATTCTTGATTCCACCAAGAATTCTCCCAATCTTCAAATGGAGAGAAGAAGAAAGACCACCTTGAGAGAGAGAAAGGGAAAGAGTCAGTTTCTGAATGCTCTACACAATTCTAAGTTTTGTTTTATTCCACTTAAGTCTATGTAGTTACCTCAAGGCTCGGGGTACCAAAACGTCCCCGAGGGCAAAATGGTAAATTTCCCCAATATTCCCTCCTAGACATTCTATCCTCAAATATATCTCCAAATATTTATTTTCTTAACCCGTTAACCTCGTATAATAACTTGCTGACCCTGATTTTGGTCAACTGACATGGAGTCAAAAATGCTTGATGTGGACAGGTATGTTGAAATGAGAATGAAGACAAAAACAATAAAGCACACAAGAATTTATAGTGGTTCGGCCCAAGAATCTGGTAATAACCTACGTCCACTTAAGCTGTTATTGATATAAGATTCAAAGGAGTGATCAAAGAACTAGGGTTCAATGAGTTTCACAAACCTCTAAAGAATAAAATAATAAATCAAATATGACAACTCTAATACACTCGTAAAACTCTAATCTCAGATAATTAGAAAGCCAAAAAAAAGTCCCATCCCTTGAGCTATCTTTCTCTATTTATAGGCTCAAGGAAGATTACATTAATTTGTTACAGATATTCTTTCCTAAATAATCAGATACTCAGGAAATCATGGGAGATAAATTCGGATATGATTATAACTGCATAAGATTTTCTCCAAATATAGCGAGTATAAGACCAAGTTGGTCGTATATAAAGATTGAGCATTGTGCCGTAGACGTTTTTCTGGTCGATGGTCGAACAAGACTTCTGCCAAATGTCAGCCACGTGTACTAAACGTCTACCATGTCATCCATGCCTATTTTTTGGATAACATAACTAATGCCCAAATTACCCCTCGACTCGCCCCGAGTCGGATTCTCAACCCCGTTGTGACTTTCTGCCAAACCGCTCCCCAGGACTGTCTCGGATCGTGCTGCATAGACATATCACATATGTATAACATTTATCACATTTATACCCCTAATATCCAGACGGGGCCCACATTCACATTTAACTCAACTAAACATGCATCATTATCATATATTCACATTAATTCATATATTAACATATTATATCATTTATTGCCCTCCAGGCACACTAATCAAGGCTCTAAGCCCTATTAGCAAATTCGGGTCGTTACAGTTACACTCACTTTCTGACATGAAGAAGTCTGGATCTAAATTGGGAGCGTACTTAAAATTGTCGTCCTCGTCAAATAAGTGACAGGGAATTGCAAACTATCTAAGAGCGAGAGATCAGTACCGTTCTCATTCGAAGATTCGTCAAGGGGCTCAAGAGGTTTGGTGGCTTTCTTTTTTCCCTTTCCTGTTGGGGCGGAGGGAGCAGCAGCCCGCGGGGTGCTAGAGGGTTCCCTGATTGTCACTCCAGTTGCCCTCCTCGGAGGGAGTTGTGACACGTCTGGGTGATGCTCGGGAACTTCTCCACCAGTGGCACTCCCCGTTGTTGACTCACTCACATCCTGATGAGGGGACAAAAGGCCGACAAGTCTTAGTTTGGCCTTTGTGACCAGCTATTTGACACTTTTCTCTATGTCGGTCATGTTGGCCAGGAAGGCTGATCAGATCTCCATGTATAGAGTCGGGTCTAGTCGAAACCATGGGCCTAAAACACACTAAATTTCTAAGGGAAATGCAGCAAAAAATTAAAGAAAGATAAACGACCAGTGGTACAAAGACTTTACCTCCTTGTGTGAAGGCCAAGTTGTTCGCGACCATGTCAGTCGTCAGGAAATACTCCAGATGGTACTTCCCCACGTTCGAGATATAAGTGGTGTCAGTCAGGAAAGTGTGACCTGTTTCCTGGTGACAGAATTGGAAAAACCCAGTGTTTTCTTGGTTGGGGTTAGATTTTAGGTTGAATAGATAGTTGACCTCATATGGTGTGGAGACAGGCCATTTCTTATGGCTATAGAGGATATAGAGTGTAGCAAGCATTCTATATCCATTGGGAGTTATTTGAAAAGGGGCGACCTCGAAGTAATTGGCCACCCCCTGGAAAAAAGGATGAAGAGGCAGCGTCGCTCCTGCCTCGATGTGGTACCTCGACCAGGCGCTGAAAACGCCTCCGGGCAAGTTTTCCCATTGGTCTTGAGTGGGTTGGACTAGTGTCACCCAAGGAAGTCCATATTTTTTAATATAATTAGCGATCATCCTGATCGTTACCCGGCTGACAGGGGTGACGTACCATTCAACATCTGGTTGAACGACACTTCGAGGCTGAGCGCGAGTTTGAATGTTAGGGTCAGGGATATTTCTTTCCCGACCACTGGTCGAGGGAATTCCAGCCTGAGGAGCAGGCTGATTTGAAGAGTTGGAATATTTCTTTTTCTGGGCAGTGGATTTTACTCTACCCATGGTTGGAAGGTTTGACTGAGGTCTGTTGGGTGGGGTTCGAGAAAAAGGAATTTCTGGTATCAACAACAACGGTTGCTCCTCGTCTTCAAGTAATTGGGCAAGCAAGTCATCGTCGATAGGCCTTTCACCTCCCCACAAATCTTGCATAAAAAGCTGCGAATAGAGAAAGGGGGAGGTGAGAACGTAAAGCCTAAAAATCTGTGTTGAGAGTTAGAATAACGTTGCTCGCGTATAAAAGTAAAGCTTTTATACGGCCAGCAGCATTCTAGCAGAAACACTAAGTTTTATACGAGCAGTTTGAAAAACAAATTGAAAAGTGGAAGTAAAAAGTTCTTCAGGAAAAAAGTTTTTTCGACTCCAAAGGGGCGGGAAAAACCCAGTTTTTCAACTAGCCTAAAAATCGAATTTTTACTTTGATTTTACGCCCTAAATCTACAATCTCGACTGCCAAACTGGCTCCGAACTCCTACGAAGCGTTGCTTCACTACCCTATCAAACATCTATTGATATATACACAATTCCCATAACAGTTTCAGCCAAGAACATGCAAAGGTTCAGAGATAAAAATAACTATGAAGCAGTTTTGCATGGCACTCAAACATCTAAGAAGTTTGTGAAACTTACTTAGATGAAGAACGGAGTTTGAACAAAAGGTCTGAACACAAAAGCTTTCGAGCGTCCGGATGTGAGTTCCTAGGAATTTTTGGGTTCTAAGGACGGAAGTTCTTCGAAGTTCTTGGAGAGGAGATGGCAAGTGAAAAGTAAAAAGTAAAAATGTGAATTTGGGGTATTACCTATAGTGGCTGCAACACAGTAGAAGAAGTAATCATGAATTACCTTTTTTCAAAGCATGGGGAAGTGTAATAGCCATCAGACAAGTTATTGGGAAACTAAAAAGACTTTATTGGACATGATTGATCACTTTTTTCAAGAAAGCACGGGCAGTTCTGACAGATTTCGTAGGGTATTCGAAGGATCAATTTCCAAAGTTTACTTATTGCTAGTCGCAATAAATAAACTTGGGGGCAAATGTTTACCCAAAAAATGACTGCTGATGACATGGCAGAGATTTCTCACACGTGGCTGAAGTGTTGTTCGACTATCGACCAGAAGCACATCACTTTGTCAGGCTTAACTTTTAAACACAACCAGGCTGGTTGTATAATTTGGTTTGTTTCCTTCTAAGTTGTAATCTTATAATAATTGCATTGAATATTTCCTCATTATTACCTTGATACGCGGTTATTAAGGAAAGATATGGCCCGTTGGCCCATGTAACTCTCCTTGAGCCTATAAATATACATGAAATAGCTCAAGAGAGGGACTTTTGATCACTAAATCTTTTTACTAAGAGAGAGAGAGAGAGAGAGAGAGAGAGAGGGAGCTATAGTGCAATTATCCATCGTTTTATTATATTTCTTCCAAGGTTTGTGAAACTCAAGAACCCTCTTTCTTTGATCACTGCTTTGAGATTCAATTTTAATAATATCACTAAGTGGACGTAGGTCATTACCATCCTTTGGGGCCGAACCACTATAATTTCTTGGTGTTTTCTTCTTTTTCATTGGATTATCTTTCTTAATTGTCGTTTTATCTTTTGTCGTATATTTGACTTCGTGTCGTTGGCCAAATCAAGGGTCAACAGCAATCAATGTCCACATTTAAACACTCAACATGCCTCAATAATCACCATGCATGTCACATATGGGGTGCAATTTTCTTACCTTTGGTCCAAGCACAGGTTACCAATAAATGAGCCACAAGCACGATCCTGATTGCCCCTAGTGAAAACCTAGTTACAACCATAATATAAAACTTCATCAAAATGAGTAAATAAATACTTCCAAACCCAAACCTAGCCTTTGGGAAGTCGAATCCTACTCAACAGGGTAGTAGGATCGATCCAGACCCTTAGAGTTAAGTTCCCATGACTAAAATCAAATCTGGGCAAAAATGCCCTCTAGCGTCGCGACCCCACCTCCCAAGCGTCGCAGCCCGCCTCCAAACAGAGGCAGAACCCTTCTCTGCGTGAGCCTAGCGCCGCGGCGCACCACCTTGCATTGCGGCCCTAACAACCCATCAGCAACCTCCACCTTCTTCATCGAGCCTGGGCCGCGGCGCCCAAGAACAGGGCCATGAACCAACCACGAACCAACCATTTTTCCTCATTTTCTGCATTTAAAAACCTTCCAAAAACCTAACCAAGCATCCCCAAATCTCAAAATCAAAGTTCCCAAACATCCCCATGATCCAAAACCCAAGCTTCAATTCAATCAAAAACTCATTAAAACACAAAATCCAATTTAAGCTTAAAAACTTTAAAAACTTAGAACTTAAAACTTGAATTACCTCCGATTGAGTTGTTTCCCAACTAAATCCTCCATCTAATAAGCTTCTAATCTTCCCTATAATTGCTATGCCTTGATCCTCGCTTGAATCCGAGTCCTAGAACTCAATTTTCCTTCAAAAATGCGACTGGGAGACGAAAATGGAACTTTGAGGGAGAGAGAACGTTCTGAACGTTCTTTTTATTTCTAAACAGGTTACTTCAAGCTTAAGTAGCCTCAAACAAATCCAAATGCTCGGGGTCCCGAAAACGCCCCCGGGGGTAAAATAGTCAAAACTTCCAGAATTTCCTCCTGATCTTATTAACTCTCAATTTATCATCAAATACTTATTCCCATTACCCAATAACTCGGTAATGTGCTAAATATCCCTTGACTCACTCTGAATCAAGTATAAATCCCATTGTGACTTTTCCACTAGCTTACCTCCTAGAACCGTCTCGTGCTGAGTAACCCTAGCATAATCAAATAATAATGAAGTACCACACACATATCACATATATGTCAAATATGCCCAAAATGGCCAAAATATAAAAATCACCAAATTAATCAAAAATGGGTTCACATGCATATTTAATACACCTAAACATGCATATAATCATTTAATTGCATAATAAATCAATTATGGCCCTCCCAGCCTCCTAATCAAGGTCTTAAATCTTATTAGGAAATTTGGGGCATTACAACATGTATCCCCACTACTCAATAATCGTGTACCAAACCACGATCCTCAGTATTACTGATCATGTAACAGCCCCTGAATACTATAAATAAAGGACCCAGGGCTTCATAAAAGAGATCTTTGGATCGATTTTTAGACGGATATTTCTTGGGGAGAAACTTTGGGCAAATTGGTGACGAGTAAACTCTTCAGTTCATCTGTGTAATTGTCTATCGAGTGATTCAATACTAAAGACTAAGTGAATTAGGTTATTACTGTCCATTAGAACAGGGCTGAACCACTATAAATTTCTATGTGTTTGTTTAGATATCTGTACTCTATCGTATATTATATTTATTTCGTTCAAAATGTTTCGTATACTGTACATACGACTGCTGGCCAATTTCACAGATCAACATATAATATAAGGGGTTTCTTCGGTACTCCCTTAAAAAGGGAAGTACCGGTATACCCCGTCGTGTGTTTTGGCAACTAGATAGTTATAATACTAATTTTTTTATATGACTATTAACATTATAGTTATGGTAAGCACCCCACTAGTTTATAGAATATTCAGAATGATTTACAGTGCCAAAAACAGGGTTCGAACATTCTCTTGCCTGTTTTTTTAGACGCGTGTGTATACAAAAAATTTTAACACTGGTTTTGGCACTATAAATTATTCATAATTTCTCGAAATTTGGTATGGTGTCAACTACAATGTACACAGTCATATAAAAAATTGAGACTATAACTATCCAGGTGTCAAAACACACGAGGGGGTGTACTGGTAAAATGGAGTACTCAACAATTTTTTAGTGTGTGGTTATTATTATTTAAAGGGTTTATACCTTGCTGGACCCTATGTTTTGTCTTATTACCTTTTTGGACCTTATGTTTTGATAAATTACTTCTTGGACCCTGCATTTTGTAAAATGGTACAAATAGATCTCTAAACCCAATTTCGATAAAGAAAAAATTGATATGATAACACAACTATTAAGAAGGATGATTGTACTTTAATTCTAAAATGTTAGTTTGGTGTATTATTTGTGAGTTTACTTCAAAAAAATTTGAACAAAATTGAGTTTATGAGTTTATTTGAACTATTTTTACAAAACATAGAATCTAAAATATAATTTTTAAATATGTAATGAGACAAAACACAAATTCCAAAAAGTTATAAACCCTTATTTAAATTAATTAAAACATTAAAGAAAAAACAAACAAAATTATTAATATTTAACATTTAAGGTTTTAATTAATTAAAATTATTTAAAATTTATTTTTTAATATATATTATATATTTTGTGATTAAAATAAATATATTTTAGTAATTTTGAAAAAGAAAAGTACAATTTTGGCCCTTGTGTTTTTTTAAATGACAATTCAAACTCCGTGTGTTTACAAAATGGATCAAAATAGTATCCTAGACTCAATTTTGGTCAAAATATTTTCAATTATAAGATCAATTATCGAGTCGTTAGTGATGCGATGATTTCAGAGAAGCGGAGAAAGTGGTCAAAGAGCTGAGAATGAAATATTATATTTAATTTTTTTGATCAAAATTGGGCATAAGGTACTATTTTGATCCATTTTGTAAAACATAAAGTCCGAATTATCATTTAATAAAATACAGGAACGATCGCGTGTTTGAGAAAAATATAGGGGCCAAACTGTTGACGCGGTTCTTCGCCATCAGGTAATTAAGAAAATAAGAGAAAGAGATTAGTGCTTAATCATGAACCGAAATAGATAAATGATCTTTTAATGGACAGATGACACGACTACGTTTTTAGGTGGTTCAAAGGTTAAAATCATTCTACTCCACCAGCCAATATTATTGCTATATTTCTCGTATTCTTTATAGGATACTTTGTTACATAATAGAATCCAACCCTTTACAACTCCCAAGGTCTCCGTATTTATAGGAGATGACACCTGGAAGTTGGTAAAGGGGGGTCATCCCGTGACCTTCTTACCCATCATGTCACTTCTGTGACATTCATGATTAATTCCTAAACCCTGACAAATGAAGTGTTGTCTAATCAACAGGTAAATGGGGATAATGGGCCGCACGGCCCAACCCAGTCGTGGGTGCCTGAATACGCACGTTCATGCTGACACGTGATGTCTGATATATGCACGTTTACATTGCGTGACTTTATAAAAGGTCATAGCTTCCAACTCCAGTTCGTACCCCGAGCTGGATGCCTTCTCGACCTGTGGCCTTCATAGTCCTGACTCGGCCCTTGAGTAATCTTGATGAACCTTTGGTTACCTCGAGCTAAAGAGGTAGGACCTGACGACGGCAACTCCGGTCATGGGGTATCCACGTGGCTGATGTAATTAGGCCATATCTCAGCTCGCTAATAGCCCATTGGAAAATCAGGGCGTACACAAACTGTTATTTTCCTTTTTAAAAATAAATTTCATTAAAATTATGTTCAAAATATTATAGTGATTTGTAAAATAGAGAATAATATTTTGGTATTAATTAAATTAAAATGGTGTAAGTTGTTACTGAAGAAAAAAATGTACTAAAATTATATAATCCAAAAAAAAGTGTACAAATTAATTTTTTTTAAAAGAAAGATGACTAAATTTGTTATATTTTATGATCTTTTTTTTGTCAAAAATAAAATAATGATCTTTTTATTTCAACGGTCCAGATTACTTTCCCCCCACCTCGGACCTGCTATGTAGTTCGCACGTGTTTCTCACGTGTACAACCCGTCCCTGCGATGCGACAATCTTTCTCCCAAACCAAAGGTCAATTGTTCAGCGCCTTCAAACTCCAATCGTGCAGAGAGACCCTCACGCATCACCCAACCCTCCACACCCTCGGAGTCCGTACAACCTCAGGGCGTCACTCTTCGCACTTCATCGCCATGTACAGAGCCACAGCTTCGCGCCTCAGGGCCCTAAAGGTCAGTAATTTATTTATCCCCCAAAAGTCCCGTTCTGCAACCCTACGGATTGCTCTTAAGCTCAAATTAATGTTGACAAATACAAATCTTTCTCTTTGTATATATGCCAATGATTCTATGCTTCTTCAATCTTAATCCTAGACATTTTTGGTTATGTGCGTCTGTATTGCTTATAAGATCTCTCGTTTGATTCTGAAGAACTTTTATAATTGTTTTACATGATTGTAACATAGTGTATGTTTCCAGAGAAAATCAGGACTGTAGAAAAATTAAGGATTTAGAACTCGTGAAATTAGTTTTATTCAGTTACCTAAGCCTAATGCAAATTTTTCATGAACATAAATTGAATATTTTTTTAAAAAAAATATTAAGTTGAATAATTTAGTTCTTTTGTTTACGCACCATTTTTCGAATATCAATAAGGTGAATGGAGAGTGGAGAAAATGTGTATGCTTGTAGATTTATTACACTAGGCTTTGGTGTCTGTTATTCTATTTGAGTAGTTGGATTGATTGGGAATGTGTAATGACATCTTAGCAAACAATTGTTATTAGGGTCGTAGCTGCCACAGGGAATTTGCTCGATTTGCAAGTTCAAGTGCTGTTTCAACAGGTCAGTCCTCATCCACTTCTGGAGGTCTATTTGGATGGCTGTTTGGTGGAGGTTCCAGGACTTTACCTCCTCTAGACTTCCCACTCCCGGGTGTCAATCTGCCTCCTCCAGTTCCAGATCACGTTCAACCAGATTCTACCAAAATTACAACTCTTCCTAATGGCCTCAAAATAGCTTCTCAAACATCAGTGGTATGTATGTCTTTGGGAATATATGTTTTGTGATATATTGTCTATAATTTTTGTTGGCCATAAAGAGCAATAGTGCTCTAAAACTAACTAATCAGCATTGGATTTTGTTGCTTTAATTGAATAGACTCCAGCTGCTTCAATTGGCTTATATGTTGATTGTGGTTCGATCTATGAGACACCATTATCATTTGGTGCCTCCCACTTGCTGGAGCGTATGGCCTTTAAGAGTACAAGAAACAGGAGCCACTTGCGTGTTGTGCGAGAGGTTGAGGCAATTGGTGGGCATGTGCAAGCCTCAGCTTCTCGAGAACAGATGGGTTACACCTTCGATGCTTTAAAGACTTATGTTCCCCAAATGGTTGAGCTTCTTGCTGACTCTGTTAGGAATCCTGTTTTTCTGGATTGGGAAGTCAATGAGCAGGTAGATTTTCGTAATCATTGTGTGATAACAAGATAGTCGTTTCTTCGATTAATGGCTAATTATATTTTGGTTTTACAGCTTCAGAAGGTGAAATCTGAGATTAGTGAAGCTTCCAACAACCCTGACGCTTTGGTTCTGGAAGCAATTCATTCTGCTGGTTATTCAGGTGCTCTGGCTAATCCTCTTTTAGCTCCAGAATCTGCATTAACTAGATTGAATGGTACAATTCTGGAAGAATTTATTGCTGTAAGTTCAATAACTATTTTCTTGCATGTTCCTACATTTTACATCATCTTCTAGTACTTTCTTGAATGCATATTTGGGCATTTTTACTGAATGTTCTGAGACTTGTATCATTATAGTTTATACGTTCACTTTAAAGGTGGCTTCTTTACATGGACTGCTGTCAATGAAAATTACAGGAAAATTATACAGCTCCCAGGATTGTACTTGCTGGTTATGGGGTTGATCATGAAGAATTAGTATCCATTGCAGAACCACTTTTGTCTGATCTACCTAGCGTCCCTCGTCCTGAAGAGCCAAAGTCTTTGTATACAGGAGGTGATTATCGCTGTCATGTTGATTCTGGGGTATGTATATGTCCATCAAGTAATCTTTGCTCTTTTACATTGTTGTATCAAAAATTTAAAATATAATTGTCTTACTTGACCAGAGAACTCATTTTGCTCTCGCGTTTGAGTTTCCTGGTGGCTGGCATAAGGAGAAGGAAGCTATGCAATTGACTGTTCTACAGGTTTTGCTACTGAATTATTTAATCACTTGATGTGTCTTAGTCTTTGATTCCTTTGTTTCAATGTACTAGTGTATGTTCTCTAAATTCATTAAGCATGTCTACATATTTTTTGGGTGATATTTGGGGGAAATAATAATAACCTAACTTCATTTTAGATGCTATTGGGAGGAGGTGGATCTTTCTCAGCTGGTGGACCTGGAAAAGGGATGCACTCACGGCTTTGTAAGTTGTGCAAAATACATTACTTACTGTATACACTTCTTTTTCCCCCCCTCCAAGCAATAAAATCTACTAGCTCGGTTGATTTGTAGTTGCTATGATCTGTTGTTTGCTTCAAATGCCAATTCTTTTTTTATTTCCATTCTGCTTTGATTCCTTACCTATTGAACATGCCCTCTCTGTCCATAATTAATAAAATATATAAATAAATAACCTTGACATCTGAATGCACGTGCTGGTATGATGATCAGATGTACGTGTCTTGAATGAGCAACCACAATTTCAGTCTATTTCAGCATTCAATAACATCTACAACAATACTGGCATTTTTGGTATCCAAGCTACCACTGTAAGAAGCTTTTTTCTCCAAGTTTAAAATTTTTCTTAGACAGGAAAATGATAGTTTGCATAGTAATATTGTGATACACATACAACAATACTAGCATTTTTGGTATCCAAGCTACCATTGCAAGCTGCCTTTTTCTTCAAGTTTGAAAATTCTTATTAGACAAGAAAATGATAGTTTGCATACTAATATTGTTATGTATACACATAACAATACTGGAATTTTTGGTATGCAAGCTATCGCTGCAAGAAGCCTTTTTCTTCGAATCAAGTGTTTATCAAACCAGAAGATGATAGTTTGCATACTAAATCTAATGATATATATACATACAACAAGACTGGCATTTTTGGGTCCAAGCTACCACTGTTAGCAGCCTTCTTCTTTAAGCTTAATTTAAAAAAAAAAAAAATTAGACGAGAAAATGATAGTTTGGATTACTAATATAGTGATATAAACACCAAGAACACATTTAAATATGCAGTTGAAAAATAAAAGTAGTTTGGATGAAGAGTTTATCCTAAAACTACATGAAAGAACTAAAGGCTTCTGTTCTAATTGATTGATATGTGGATCTTTCTCTGTATTCAGGACTCTGGTTTTGCTGAAAAAGCAGTTGATATAGTAGCTAATGAGCTTATTGCACTTGCTAAACCTGGCGAAGGTATTTTTATCATTTTTTCTTGACTAACAAACTTCACTTTGGATCCCACTTCTTACACATTTCCCCCTCTTGTACGCAGTTGACCAAGTACAGCTGGATCGTGCTAAAAAGTCAACAAAATCTGCCATTCTAATGAATTTGGAATCTAGAGTATGCATGCCATTTATCATATTTTGTCATTGAAAATTTTCAGCTACGTTGTAGCTGGTATACATTTTGCATCCTAAATTTCTTGATTGCTCGTTGACAAGTTGTTTTTGTGTAGATGATTGCATCGGAAGATATAGGGAGACAAGTGCTGACTTATGGAAAGCGGTATGACCTGAATCATAAATACCTGGACCTGTTTGGATTTGTCATCATGTTTGTACATTAGTGCATAAAAAAATGTTGTCTTTACCTGGTTAAGTTTTATTTTGAAAAAGATATTGTGTACTGTGGTGATAGGATGCAAGTGGATCACTTCTTGAAGGTTGTAGATGAAGTCACTCCGAAAGATATTGCTTCAATTGCCCAAAAGCTTCTATCGTCTCCTCTCACACTGGCATCATATGGAGATGGTATTTATCCAATTTAGACAGAATATTTTAACATTTTGTTGTTTATGGTTTGATGGATTATCTGCTTCTCTGAATTTTCTTTTTTGGTTGGACATCTCTTCCCAATTTTATTTTATATTCGGCAATTTTGTATTGCAGTCATCTACTTCCCAAGCTACGATTCAGTTAGCAGCAAGTTCAGTGCAAAGTGATTCTATTGTACAACTAAACTGGACACTGGGCAGGCAGCTGATCTTCTCTGTGATTAAAGTGTTTGAGAATTGTTTATCTTCTGGCGTTCCTCTTACAGAAAATTTCTGTTTTGAATAAGGAGAAATTTCTAATTGTCAATTACTCAATAAATTGGTGGTTCTAGCTCGCAGCACACTATGCCCGAGTTATTTGTCAGACAATTGTTTGAATTCCGGCATTTGGTTTAGTGTAATTTTGTATTTCCTTTGCCATTAGAGAAAAAGGCTATTCTATTTTTGTTCAGGTTAAATATTTCCTGAAGCCGAATTGCAGGCATAACTATATCAGTTATATACACCATTGGATTGTTACATTAAATTCCAAAAATGCCAGGAATTGTGGAAAAAAGATCTCCAATTGTTGGTAAGAGCATAAATATTGATGGATTGCCTTTAGTCTTTTCCTGCTAGTTGCAGTAATCTCATCTTTATCTTTGTTCTTGCAAAGTTGATGGTCAGTTAGTAGGTTAGATATTTCTGGTCTGAGTCGAAAGTTGGCAACATATATAAATGGGTTTAGATATTATTTACTTCAAATGTTTGATATGATGGTGCTTTGTATGAAGTTGTGGGAATTGCATATCCGTGCAATATATTATTCCTATCTGATAGGTTGAATGCACTCATTTCGGAAAGGTTGGAACTTTCTAGGGCCACTGATTTTGGATAATGTGTATGAAATCTTTTCCATGTGTTTAGTTAAAAACGTTAGGTTGGAATAATGGCAGCAAAAAGAGAAAATAAAAGAAAGAAGAGATTTTTTCTACTTTGTTCAAGTAATAAACACAACTTCGAATGATATCTAGTGATTAGATATCTTTGGTAGAGAAGATTTTTTTTTCATATTATATGATAAATGAAAAGTGATTAGATGCATGCAGTGAAGTATATGCCCTAACTTTACTTCACAAGCATTTATTTCACTTGTATTAGAGTAGGATAAACAAAATGATTATGAGGACAATGCTGCATCGGAACATGCTTTGTGCTATGATTAGTAACTTGAGGAATTAATTAGTAGTCATACCCCAATAGAGAAAAGATAGAATGTTTTACTTCATATCATGCAGAAGCTGCAGATACCTAAACAAATAAATAAATAAACAAATAGAGAATATATTAAGGCAGAACCGTAGTACTGTATACCTATTCAAATCTCATAAAGAAAATTATGCTTCCAAGGCTTTATTTTTTATTTGTTGATACCCCTTTCTTTAACGGCTATGGAAGAGAAGATACTCTTTTCTTTACTTGAAATTTAAATCCACCATTTTTAATTCGAAAATAGAAAAAGGTAGAAGAATATATTCTTTGAAGTTTGTTTAGTGGGAATTTTGGCAAAACTATTAAAAAAAATAAAAAAAATGGAGTGAAAATTCAGTCTGAGAAGCATTGGTTGGGTACCATAATTGGATATCTCTCTTGTTTTTGTGTTAGGACTTAAGGAGAGTTTGATGGGTAAGTCAAAGACAAAAAAAATGGTGAAGTAAAAGGGAAGCGATAGCAATTGGCAGATATTAGATAAACCTAACAGGCTAACATCACTTCTTTTTCTTTCCTTAGCTAGCCTTACAAGTCATACCCAACTCACATGACAAACTTGACAATCCGTACAAATATCAACACTATTACTCTTTTATAAATTGTGTGATCATCACTCTTCAATTTCCAACAGTCTATAAATATATATTCATATTTTTTTAATGATTTAATAAAAAAAAATGGTAGGGGTCACTATTATAATCATATTACTAATAGTTTTGTCATGGGAAACTATATGGATATACATATATTAGTCATAATATATGAGTACAAAATTGACACGTTAATATGTGATTAATTGAAATACAACATTCATTAATATTATTATGAAGTTGATAATTGTCACCCTAGGCTGATTAGAGACCATAATTTTTCATATTCTTTTAATATATTCTTGTCTCAGCATAGCCAATAAGAAAAAAAAAAGGACAATCTCTTCAGTTCGTCTCTCACTCTACTTCACTTTCAGTTATGATTATAAACAAATATTGCCGACCACTCATATGAAGTTATGAAATAACCTACTGACAGTGAGAAAATTAGTAAAACATGCACAAACACCATTATGACAAACTCATTGATGAATGTTTTTTTTGGACTACCATTCTTCTTCTACTACTATTATATTATTTATTTATTATTGCTATTTTATTTTATTTTACTTTATTTCATTAAAAAACAGTCTTCTTTCTCATTAGAAAGCAAAAATGTACAGAATCACATTCATTTTTTTTTTCTGGAGGAAGAATCATATTCAAATTTAGTTTCTTATTGGAACATACTTTTCTTTATATATATTTTACCCTTTTATTTTTATTTTTTGCCAGCCTTAATTAACAACAATTTGAATTGTAGCCCCACACTTTATCAAGATACTATCTATTAGGAGAGAACAAGAAATGTAGAGGATTCAAAGATTTTGAAAGAATTAATGGATGTATGAGAAATATTAACATGTGCTCAAATACCATATAATTTATATTTATATACATAAATTGGAGCAAAATTTTCAGCTGAAGACAAATAATTAAAAATTCTGTATGACAGTATCATTACATTAGCTTTAGCTGACACGTCTTTACTATGGTGTGGAATTGGAACCTACTATCTATATCTAATTATCCTTTATATATATTTCTCAATTTTCTTTATAGATATATATATATATATATTCCTATGTTGAATTAATCACCACTTGAAAGTAATAATTTAACAATAGAAATTTTTTTGTCGAGTTGATGCAACATATTCCTCATTCGATATAAAAAATCTAAATTATGTCTCTGAATCCTAACAAAATAATTAATTGAGTACCAAGTATTATTCTCTCCTTGTAGAAATATTCTCGTACATATACCAACTTGAACCTATTAATTAAAAGGACTATTTTTCCACATAATAATGCTCTTCCCTAGCTAGAGCTACTTGCATTTTTGAAGTTTTTGGAATATTTCAAATGCTAGAATTTAGCTCTTTTCAATTATCTTCTTCATTATTATTATTATTATTATTATTATTATTATTTTGTTCTTGATATTCCTAATACATACATATATACATATCTAATTCCCTTTCAAAAAGGATTTATATATTTTTATATATAAAGGTAAATAGAAATATAGATATCATATGTGTAACATGCCAAGAGTGCTTAAGATCTGTGGGTTCCCTATTCATTAGTCAAAAGTAAGACTTATTGGATATAATCCAATCTGGGCAATCTGATTCTTCCATTCCTTCTTAAGGGACAAAAAGAAAAAACTAATCAAAGGTTGTTCACTATTTTTATTTTTTTGATAAAATAAAGTTGGTCACTAGTTGAAGTGTTTTTGGTACCTAATTAATGATCTATCTCTATTTCTCCTCCTCCCTATAAGGACATATTCCATTATTCCTCAATGTCAGTGCTCCATCGACCAATACTTTTACACAAACCATTTTTTTTTTAATTAATAATTTTTTTTCTTGTTTTACATAAAGAATATCAGACAAATGAGCAGTAATCATGGTGAGTTACATCCATATATATATATATATAAATACATATATATATATTTGTTGTTCAAACATCATCTTGGACCATCCATCATTTTTAATTTTGACTGCCGGAATGAATGTTATAAACGTGAAGCTTAGCCCATCATCAGATATGAACACACTTTTGAGAAGAGAAGATTTCAGAGTAGGGCCCACCTGAAAGGTGGGTCCCACTGCATATGGACATAATAATAATAATAATAATAATAATAATCTGTGTGAGTGAAAAGTACCCTAGTTTTCCCCCTTAGAAAATATAACACAACAAACCCCAAAAGTAGAGAAGGATACAAAACTATACTGCATGTAAAATGAAGTCGTTTTTCCTTTTAGATATTTAGATAATAGTTTTTTTGTTTTGGGGTGCTTCTCCCTGAAGTTTCGTAGATTTATTATTATAGATATTAAAATTAATTATTTTTTTTTCTTTCTTTTTGAGATCATTTTTTTTTGTAGTTCTAATTAGAAGGGGTGGTGGTGGTCCATCAAGTATACTGCTCATTTTGCCTTGCAAATCAAGCAACCTCTCCTAATCTCTCTCTCTCTCTCTCTCTGCAACATTCATGGCAAAAGCATCATGATCAGCACTCCCAGCTCAAAACCCATGTGAGCTCTTATCATCCTTTTTTTGTGTGTTTTTTTTTCTCACTATTATATTTTACACATGATCTATCTTTAGAGTATCTTATTCTTGATTTTTCTAATGTAAAAAACTTAGGTAAAATATTCTGAATTTTTATTCTTCACTACTCAAAGCTTATCACACACACAGTAACTAGTCAAGTTTATTTATCTTAGGTACTAATTAAAAGAAATACCAACCAAGGGCTACGTACAATAATACTTTCATTTATTTTTATTTTTATTTTTTTATATAGTGATAATGATAATAATAATAATAATTAAGTATAAAATAAGTAATACAAAGATATGGGGTTTCTCTGCTTTTGAGTGTTTGTTCCTTATAGTAACAGCTGTGAAGGCCGTTTCTTGCCTTTTGCTTTTGATAGTCAAGAGACTCAAACAAAGGTGTGAGAGAGCCCTTGAGGTGAGCTTTATTAGCCCAAACTATTTATTATTATTATTATTATTTATTTATTTAAATGTAGATAAATAAATAAAAAATATAAATTCCCAAGTTGGTTTTTGTTTCTATCCACTGCTGCTTTCTCTTTCTCTCACATAAACCGCCTACATACATGGCCTTCTTAAATTAGCAAAGGCAGCTTATTAAAGTTGGTATGTTGTATAGGTTTTGAGGGAACCTTTTCCTTTTTATTTATTTATTTTTAATTTTTTTCCTCACTGAGCTTCAGTTAAAGTAGAGAGGGATTCCATGGTTAAAGCAGGTTTATAGCTCAATCCTACTGTGACAGTTTCTTTTTTTCCTCTCTCTCTCTCTCTCTCTCTCTTCTCCTTCATTTCTTCTTCTCTCTTCTATATTCTTCTTACTATAGCTAACTCAGACTCTTAATTTTTTTCTTGGGGAGATTTTATTTATTTTTCTCTTTTGTTACTTTTTATTTACTATTATTCTCATCTCATCTGGGCTTTGGGAAATTTCTTGGTTTTGGTCGAATTTGGCCACGGAAAGCGATCAAAAAGATTTTGTCTTCATTAATTTGAAGCTGTGTTCTTGCTCTTTTAACATATTGTTATTAGTAAGTGTACTGTAAATACCTCAAGCAAAAAAATAATATATATATTTATATATATATGATTTTTTTGAATATATCTTGATTTTCAAGTCCCATATCTTGCTATATTATATGTATCAAATGATCATTTCATTCTTCTTTAGAAAAAGAAATAATTTTTTGTGTATATGTTTATGGAAAAAATCTTAACCATATATATGAAATTGTTTTGTCATATAGAAGGACAGAAGAAGAAGCAAAAGTTGGGATTATGAGAAGTAGTGAGCTGATTTCTGAAGATGAAGAAAATCTTGTAGAGGTAGCAGAAGCTTATATGAATAATAATAATAATAAGCTGAGTAATCAGCAGTACTTTGAATCATCAGAAAGAAAAGATAGCAGAAATATTTTCTATATATATTGTCCTTGATCTTCTTCTTCTTCTTCATCATCATCATTATCATCATCATCATCAGACTGAGGAAATTTAAAAGCTATGAATAAGAGTAGTAATCAGCTGGGCAGCTCAATAACCAGCTCTGATCTCATAGATGCAAAGCTTGAAGAGCATCAGATGTGTGGATCCAAACACTGCCCCGGCTGTGGTCACAAGCTCGAAGGAAAACCGGTAATAATATATATTAAATATATATTCATATTTGTCATAGTTTATTTTTTAATTTCTATAATTATTTTCAAGTAAACCAAATTCAAATTTTACAAAAAGGTTATCCCTCTCTCTCTCTTTTGTTTTGTTATTATTTTATTAAAGTTGAATGTTTTTCATTAAAATTATAATGGATTGAACTGCTAAATTAATATGCTTCTGCAGGATTGGTTAGGTCTACCAGCCGGAGTGAAATTCGACCCAACAGACCAAGAACTGATCGAACACCTCGAAGCAAAAGTAGAAGATAAAGACATGAAATCTCACCCTTTGATAGATGAGTTCATCCCCACCATTGAAGGAGAAGATGGGATTTGTTATACCCATCCTGAGAAACTTCCAGGTCGGTCCACATATATATATATAAATATTAGTTCAACTCCAATAAATTGATGAGTTTTATTATATATAAATATATAATTAATTCATTAATTACCATACATATATACATACACCACACTTATTAATTCTCAAAGTATAAATCGTTCATAATAACAGTAATAATAACAGTAATAATTAACAACAATCATATATACCATGCACGCTACATATATATACAAGTCAAACCAAACATTTGATTTTTTTTTATCTTTTTTCTTTTGGCAGGAGTGACTAGAGATGGGTTAAGCAGGCATTTCTTTCACAGACCATCGAAAGCTTACACAACTGGGACAAGAAAACGAAGAAAAATCCAAACGGAATGTGACCACTTGCAAGGAGGAGAAACCAGGTGGCACAAGACCGGGAAGACCAGGCCGGTCATGGTCAATGGAAAGCAAAAAGGGTGCAAGAAAATCCTGGTTTTGTACACCAACTTTGGGAAAAACCGCAAACCCGAAAAGACCAACTGGGTCATGCACCAATACCATCTCGGGCAGCACGAGGAAGAAAAAGAAGGAGAGCTTGTTGTGTCTAAGATTTTCTACCAAACGCAGCCTAGGCAATGTAATTGGTCCGACCGGGCAGCCACCGCAGCCGTGGTGGTTGGCGAAGGAATTAGCAGTGACGGCGGGGGCGGGGGCGGTAGGAGAGACAGTACTGGGAGTGGGAGTTGCTCTTCTAAGGAGATAAGTAGTAATATTAATCCTCAGAGAGATCAACATCATCAAATGGTTGCAGCTGCAGCTGCTGTTGCTCAGTTGTCTAGTGCTTATAGTGGTACGACTATGGATATTCCGGTTCAGTTAAAATCTGATCACTTCAGCTTTGTTCCATTCAGGAAAAGCTTTGATGAGGTAACTAATTAATTGTTAATTTTTTAGTCATCATATATAATATCACTAATTAGTATAAACAAAACTAAGTACATATATGTATGAGATTAATTAAGCTCATGTAGTTTTTAATTCTATGTTTATATTCTCCCTCTCTCTCTCACTCACTATCTTATAAATACCCAGTTGCTTGCATAGGCAGCGTGACAAATTCCATGGACCTTAAACTGATACACTACTGTCATCTAACTCAAAAAAACCAGTTTACCCATCAAAAAAAGAAATAAAAAGTTGTCACATATAGAAATTAAGTTTAAATCAATATGTATTAAACTTTGAAGTCATAGTGATATGTGTATATATATATATATAATTAGGGGAACGTTACTTGAAAATGAAGGGCGAGCTTTCATGTGGGAATATTTATATATTATATATATATATATTTAAATAATGTACACGTATATATGTGTCCATTAATGAAGGTGGGAATAGGAGATCATGCTTCAACAGTAAGGGAAGGCTCGGGAGGAGGAGGAGGCGCGTGCGAAGATCTCGTGCGCGAGCACCATCAACATATCAGGCCACCAGTACACCTTAACATGGCTCAAGAACACCATCAACATCATCAGCACCATCATCAACAGCAACAACAACAACAACAGCATCAAATACATCATCAAATGGCAACGACGTCGTTTCACATAAGCCGGCCTTCACACCCAATATCTAATATCATTTCTCCTCCTCCTCTCCACCACACCTCCATCATTCTTGACCAGGATGCCTATCGAATAATGCTCCAAAATGACAACACTACTACTAGTACTACTACTTTCCAGGTATAAACTATCGGATTAATTAATAGTTAGTACGTACGTACGTAGAACAACAACACATCATGCATGTATGTACGTACGTAGTGCTTTTATTGATTGTCGTTTATTAATTCACGGCTATAGTCTCGGATTATAATTACTATAGTCATATATTGATTGATTTGCATGCACTATGTATATATATCTGTACACATATAACTTTCCGAATCTGATAATATCGAGGGTATGCTTTTATTGTTTGCTAACTTGCAAACATGATTATATAATTAATATATATTTGAAGGCATTATCATTTTCTGTGTCTTTTTCCTTTTCGTTTTTTTGGCTGATATAATATATGTATTAACCAATAATAATAACATTATAACAGCAGCAACAGCAACAACAACAACAGCATCATAAAATGGGAGGAAGGTCAGCATCTGGTTTGGAGGAACTCATAATGGGCTGCACTTCAAGTAATAATAATATCAAAGAAGTGAGTACTTTTATTTCTATATATAACATAAATATTTTATACAGCTAGGGGTCCTTTTGACCCTGAAATCTATGTGTACTTGTTTCTTCGAGAAACAAATTACCCGCTATAACTAGGGCATATAGTAGGCCAAGAATTAAAAAGGATGAAGAAAGAAGAATGATTATTTCTTTATTACTATTAGTTTGAATTAAAGATTGAAGCCCCAAGTCATCCTCTTTTCTCCTTTTTCTCTTTTCTTCTTTGAATTTTTCCTTTACATTTTAAAATTATGTGTGTGTTTAGTTTGGTGGATTTTCAAGTGACAACGAATATATGAATATTGTTATAGCATATTTTAGACTCGAATATTTTGTCACTAACTGGAAAGACAACATTGTCGAAGAATTTTAAAGGAATATTTTAGCATGTACAACACTAATAATTAAGCATTATCCTAGCTTTTGCAAGTACTACACTTTAGTGTCATTTTTCATTTTCTTTTATTTGGAGCTAGCATAGCTAGCTCGATCAGCAGGTCGATAATTATTTATACTTAGCATGCATTTTAATTTTCCACTTCATGGATGATAATCGTATTATTATATAAGAACAGATATATATGTGGTTCTTGTACACAATGTGTATCACATTATGTGATAGTTATAGAAGCCCACAATTAAATATTTATCATAGGATATGAAGTGTGAGTAAACTGCTGGCTTTTTCTCTCTCAGTGCACCTTTAAGAAAGAATATTAATTTGTAAAATTCTAAGTCTTAGATATGTTCTTTCCTTTTGTGGGACACAATGTGAAACAAGAAGCCCACAATATAGAAAGAAAGTAATATTGCATACTAACCTCTCTTTATTTATCTTTCTCTTTCTAGAGCTAGCTTATAATATTATTCCATCTCTGATAAATTTAAACAATATTTACTTGGAAAAGGAAATTTTCCTAATGTAAAGAGACGGATAATAATATACAACAATGTACTACTAGTATAAATGTATAATATAAGAACATATTCGAGAATTTCGAGGAAAAAAAATGGAATAATTATGATGTGTGAACTAATTTACTGCAAAAATATCAACCTCTTATATATATATATATATATACCTATTACTTAATTATATACATGTGTTTTGATTTTGTTTGATCAGGAGTCAGCTATGGGAAACGTACCTCAAGAGGCAGACTGGATGAAGTACTCTTCCTTCTGGCCTGACCCTGACAATCCGGATCATCATGGGTAGGAGTGAAAAAATTAATAAAAGAATAAACCAAAAAAAGAAAAAGAAAAAAAAAGGAAGGAAGGAAGGAAAATCCTCATAGACAACATCATTATCATCATCATTAGTACTTTGAAGCCTTCTCTCTCTCTCTCTCACTATATACCACAAGTTCTTTTCAACGTGAAAGGCCACACATTCTGCTCTTTTTTCTTTCTTTTACCCTAACAGTGATGGGGCCTTGGTTTGTACGCTCATATATCGATATATACACGCCTCTCTCAACTGAACTAACTGTACAAACAGTCCATGTTGGAAAGGAAAGAGGGAAAAGAACAAAAGGAGAAAAGGAAGAAAAAGAAAAGAAAAGAAAAGAAAAGAAAAGGAAAGAAAGGCTGCTCTCACTTCTGACAAAATAGAATTTGAAGGAGGAGAGAACCAAAGACCCAACGCAAAGCAAAGCAAAGCAAGACACCCCCCTTGTCCTTGCATGAAAATCATCACCATTATCATTACAGTATCATATCTTTTTATAATATAAAATATTCTTATATTATTATTATTTTATTTATTTTTAAGAATACATATATTTATATTTATATTTATATATGTTTGTATAATGTATCTCTCTTCTTTGTTGTTCTTTTACAGAGTAAATACCAAAGAGTTTGAGCAAAATTGCAACACATCCATGTACACTTTGTTAAATGTGCTGTTGTTGTTGTTGTCAACTGTAGAAAAAAGAAAAATCATTATTAATTAGGTTCAAAATCAGATATATGATGATTATTTCTCTTTCATATATATAGAAATGAAAATGTTTATTTTTCTTTCTTTCTTTCTTTCATGTAATTGTCAAACAAATTCAAAGAACGAGATAAAATAATATGAATTCATTCCGTTATTAAATCAGAGATATATGCATGTGTATGTGTTTGTGTATGTTTGGTCGAACAAGCTGCTTATTATATGATTGAATGATCCTGCAGATTATATTATAATTAATATGATCAATTAGGTTTATTATGAATGTGATCGATTTGGTGATTTCTTTTATGGTATAATAATTACAAATTGAGTGTACCATTTGCGCTAAATATCTACATATTTACTCGTAAAGCATTAATGGAAGTTTTTTCTTTTTATCTTTTATTTTGAATTGCTCTACTCAAATTCTCTTTATATATTCAAATTGAAGTACTACTTTTTTTTTAAAATTTAATTCTTATGATCTTTGGCAATAATAAAAAAGATATGGGATTTTGTTTGCCACTCGGACCTAATAATAATATATGAAATGTACTAATCGATCGTTACAGAAGAAAAAGAACAATATATATATACATATATATATATATGCACAAGAAAGAGAACGATCCGATCGAAACCGAAACGTACAATTTACTATACAGAATATTAACTGCTAAACTTCAGTTTTATGTACAAATTTTCATCTATACACACAAAATTTCTATTTTTTTATTATGGATGAAGAAAGCATAATAGGGCCATGTGTACTTACGTGTCCTACTATTACATATCCATATTAAAACTGCTAGACTACTAAATTCCTTGCTTCGAAAAAACCAATCAAGAAGATATATCTTTAATTCAGAGACAAATGGGAAAAACTTTCTGGCTTAAATGATCAGATAGTCATTGTACATATTGCGTTATAAATATATGAAAAGCAAATTAGCTTTAGATATTGTTAAGAGAGAAAAAAAAACTTTAGTTTCGATGGCACCCGGCAACTGTTTTCAAAATTAGTCGTCCACCCAAAAAAGAGGCCCCAGGCCCAGCTGACCTGTTGATTCTATATGACTTTACATGATATCTAAATGGGAAATCTACAAAAATACGCTAGAAGTTAAAAAAAATATGAAAAATACGGTATATTACAAAAATACGGAATTTTTGGATAAAAACACGGAGTGGCAAAAGTGTAAATACGAAATGGCTTTTAAATCTTAAATAAAAGCGGTAAAATACAATTTTTTGTGATCAACGTTTACAAACTTGTAAATACCTGTTACAAAATTGTAAATATCTTTTACGTGTTTGTAAATAATATTTACAAAAATTAGTTTTAGAATTGTATTATTTTGTACATAAAACTTACGAACAAAATCATAACTAATTTTTTTATTTTTGTAACAATAGTTTACAAATCTAATTTCATAACTAGGAAATATATATTTGTAACTAACATTTACAAAAATAATTTATAGTTAAGAAATCGTAACCAAATTTATATAAAAATATTATAATTTTCCATATGTTACAATATTGTACTAAAAAATTACAGTAAACATTAAATTTATGTTATACAACTTAAAAATATAAATTTAAGATATTCATTATTTATAAAACACTTTATTATATATATATTTATATAAAAATACAGTTAGAGAGTAGTGAATTACAATAATTTTATATACAAGTTTTACATTTTTGTAACAACAGTTTGCAAAACTAATTTTACAATCAAGAAGTTTATTTTTGTAACTAACATTTACATAAATATTTATAAATTTATTTAACATGATTATTACAAAAATTTACAAAATTAATTTTTTAACTTTAAAATATATTTTTACAACAAAGCTTAAACTTTGACTAGATTAATATTTTAGTTTAACATTAAGTGTTGAGATTTGACTAGCTATGATTTTCAAAATAATATAATATTTTTTATCACTATCCCTCCTACTACTATTAATATATGTTACAAAAATTTATGAATATATATATATAATAAAATTGAAAGATCATTTATATCAATTTAAATAAAAATAGGACTGTAAACAAATTAAATATAAAAAGTAATATTAAGGGAGAGAAAAAAAAGTGAAAAATGACATATTTAATTAGAAATTTTATGTATGATACTAAGATAATAAAATAAAAAAAGTAGAAGATAGTTGATATTATTATTATTAGCACACTAAAAGTATGTATGAATTAATTACTGAAGAAAAAAAGACAAAAAAAATAAAACTAAACTACAGAGAATAGAAAGAAAAGAGTAAAATATTATCATATATATATAAATAAATATTCATTTTTCAGTTTAAAAGTTGCGAATCTAAGATTTATAATTGTATAAATATATATATATATGTAAACATCTATTTATATATATATATAATATTGGTTTGAGGAAAGGTGAAGTGATGCATAATAATTGTGTAAGTGTGTTAACAAGTAATTATATGTTAGTCTCAAAATTAATACCGTAAATTTGTAATTATTTTATATAACCGTATATTTAGATTTTTTTGTTCAAACACCGTGCATTTTGTAATTAACCCTATCTAAATCATGCATGCACACACATATATATATATATATATATTCATATAAATATATATATATATAAATTATCTAATTAAATAGTGTGTAACTTCACGCAAAGAAATGACGAAAAAACGAGCTCGCGCGCTAGCTAGCTAGCTAGCTAGAGTACTGGCAGATACAAGTTAGTGGGTCTTTTTTTTTATAAGGTTAAACTTCAAATCATAGTTGATAAATTTTTTAGAAGTGGCTTGGCTTTCATGCTCTCAAATCATATTAATTATGGTATAATTAATTAATTACAAGGGAAAGTATCAGGCTCTAGTCAACCATTATTAATTCTAAAGGAAGTGGAAAGTGGGGTTCACAGCTTCTGTTAATTTTTTTTTTATTATTATTGGACTACAGTAACATATATCGAATCTTCATATACATAAATGCATTTGTAATCTGCTAACGCGCGCATTTTTTATTTTCTTCATATAATTAATAGCTAGTCATTTTCTCTTTAATTTGTGTTTTGTTGCAAGAGAGCCCTTTCTTTACTGCTTTATTCTATTATTCCAGATTCGATCTTTTTCTTCTGAATTGTATAGAGTATAAAGATGCCCTTAATTATAATCTCTCACTCTCTTTATTTATATATATATATATATAGAGAGAGAGAGAGAGAGAGAGAGAGAGAGTAACGTGCATATTGTCTTTTTGGTTCATGTCATGGGACGTGCATGAAATAAAGTTATTATACACACCAACATGGAAAAATAGGCAGCTTCATCCTTGTTTCGCATAAGAATAAAGAGATAGGACAAGAATAAACTTTATTACCAAGCTAGCTAGTGTACTTGAAATGACCAACATTTATTAATTGCCCGCTCTATTATATATATATATATATGTGTGTGTATACATATACTGATATACATGCATTTTATGTAACAATTTTGGGACATATTATCAACTGCACTTCTATACATATCTCTCTATATTCCGAATAAATTGTACGAATTTCATAATAATTACATACGTCCTTGTTATATAAATATTTATGCACTACGTACTCATTTAACCGAGAATATAATATCATCGATCACTCATCAGATTCTATTAATTATTGCACATTTACAAGTGCTTTCTTGTTTGAACTAGTACGGAACGGAGCTTAGTATCTGGAGCAAAGAGATCATATTTTCAAAGATTAAACAAAAAATTATTAATTAATATGAAAACAAATATTATATATATATAATTATACGTACACACTTTATTGCAAGAAAGGTGATTTTACGTAGCTAGGGATAGAATATTACGTTTCCCAATGAATATATATACAAGAGCTAAGGATAATTACAACAAAAAAGGATGAACTTTACTTAATTGGGTCATTTTATGAGGTATGCTCGAAGAATCTTATAGCTAGACAACTGTGGAGTGGTGCATGAATGCATGCATATCATAAATAAAATATATATGTATAGATGCTTTAAATATATATACACACACATAATATAAATATATATATTTTTGGCCAATATTAAAGTACGTACAAAATAAATACAAATTAAAGGAAGATCCAATTAGGGATAGTGTGAAAGGGTATAATAATGGGGGAGTGGGAAGAAGGAAGTGTCTCTTTCCACATGGAATAGAAATTTTTAAAAAGGAATGACATGTCTTGTTCAACCTAAAAAGTTGATATTCAATTCTTTCACTTTATAAGAAGATTTTGGATGTTTTTAAAAGTTATAGCTAAGGTAAGGGAGAACTATATATATATTTATATAATTTTTCTTTGGTAGGGGCTAAAACAGAGACGCAACTCTTTTGTCTTCTCTAACAGCGATTAATTTTCGGCCTAAGTTTTTTTTATGACCTGATCTTATTTATTCTAATTATTTAGAATATTTAGTAAATTTTTAAATTTCTTTTAATAATTTATAATACTGAAAATAATGATCAAATAAGTTTGTTTATGTGTGGCTAATTTTTTTTATGCGTGAGGAAAATAGTCTGTTTGAACGTCTTGTAAATTATTCATAATTTTTTACAAATTTGCAAAATGTTCTAAATAACTACAATATATACTATTATTCAAAAAATTGTGTCGAAAATTATCGATAAAAATACCAATATATTTATACAACTAGTAGTATATATGTGTTTATTTATTATGGCAGATTTTTTTATGTGGGTTAAATTTGTTGACGTGCAGATTTGGTCCCATAAAGAAGTTGCAGAAGGAATTGTGGTAATGCGAGGAGGAATATCACAACATGGCCACACTTCCCTTTTTGGGATTCTTCCACGCAATATGAATGCAAGGGCCCTTAGCTCATCAACTCTCAACTCAGCCACTTTTCGTTTCTACCATATAATAGGGAGTACTATGTTTACACCTCAAAAAACATATATATAGGCACCCTATTTTTTTTTAAAAAAATATTAATATTTTTCTCAATATTTTTTTGACATTTTTTAAATTCTTTTTTTGTTAATTTCAATAATTTTATTTTATATTGTTTTCATAGCTTTTTTTAAATAATGTATAAATTTTCTTAGAAAAAAATTCTTTCTTTAACAAGTTTTTATATTTTTTTTGTTTTAATTTTTATTTTATTAAAATATTTAATATATATTATTTATATGTATTTTATTTAGAATATGAAAAAGAAAAAGAAATTGGAAAAATGTGAGCATAAATTGATAAAAATATTATTATATATTAATTTGAGAAATTTACATAAATATGGGAAAAATAAACATAGTTTCTATATTTATAATAAAAAAATAATTATACAAAATATGGTAAGTTTTGAAAAAAAATTAAAATATGTTAATTCCATATAATATACAAAATATATTACCATAATCACAAATACACAATTCTCTCTCACTCTCTCATTTCTCTCTCTCACAACATCTCTCTCTCTTTTATCATTTTTTCCTCTCTCCTCTCACATTTGGTTCTCTCATCTTAGCCATTCGCCAGTGATGCTACCTCCGCCCCCGCCCCCAACGACGACGCACCTCCATCCCCGCCCTGATTGCAACGTACCTCCGCCCCTCTAATTCTTCTTCTTCTTCAAATCTAGTTTTATTTTTATTCTCTTTGTTCTTGTTATTCTTTTTCACATATGGTTTTGCCATTTCAAATATGATTTTGCACTTCGTATTTAATTTTTTTACTTCTAAACATAACTGTAACCAGTTACAGTCACGATCTGTTCTGATTTTTTAGTTTTCTTTTTCCAGATCTGTTTAAGTAACCGGGTACAATGACATATGATTCTTTTTATTCATATGTGATTTTTTTTAGATCTAGCTGTAACTAGTTACAATAACGATTAATTTAGATTTGTTTCTTTAGATCTAGTTTTGTTTTCACACCTGACTAAGTAACCAGGTACCATGACGATTGGTTTTTTTTTATATATATATTTGAATATGTAACCAGTTACGATTATGACAAGTTTAACTTTAAACTTTTTTTGTTTGTGATCCTATTTGTTTCAAGGTCTGGCTAAGTAACCTGTTACCATTGCAACATGTTCTTTTTTTCATATCTATTTTGATTTTCAGACCTACTGTAACCAGTTACCTTCAAAATCAATTGAGATTATTTTTTACATATCGATTTTTTTTTTCAAATCTCACTAAGTAATCAATTACAATTCAGTTGATATTTTAATAATGGTACATTACTAAAAAAATCAAAATTATTTTTATAGCTGTAACTAGTTACTACAATACCACTTAAAAATAAAATTGATTTTTATTGTTATAACCAGCTATCACAAATTACTAAAAAAAATTGACAGTGGCACAGGATTATTATCTCAAAAAAAAAATCAAAATTGTTTTGATAGTGGTAATTAGTTACTGCAGATAAAATGTTGATTGAGGAAGATAAAAAATTGAAGAAAAGAAGAAGAAATGAGAATAAAATATATGGTGATGAATATCTCATATTTTTTTCTTCAAAGAATTATGTAAAATATATATTTTATAAAATATGAATGATAAAAAATAATACAAATAGATTAAAATTATAAAAATAATCTCAAAACATATCAAAACTAACTACTAAAAATGTATAAAAGATAAAATATAGTATACAAATAAAATTTTATAAATATAAAAAAAAATTCCCATAAAAATGTAAAAAAAAAAATGCCATAAAAAACTTAAAGGGAAAAAAAAAACTGCCTTATTTTTTCAAAGTTTGAGAGTAAAACTCATATAATGTAATTTCCTTTATTAATTTTTAATAAAAATAGCTTCTTAATCAAATTTTGGAGTACAGATAGAGTGCCCCAGTAATATATATAATTATATAGATATATGGTCCACTACCACTATCTAACTATATAGGCTAGCTACTACAGTAGTCTACTATTATAAGTCGTCTTCTACTATACTGATTTTTCTTTTATTGGCCATATTTATGGCCTGTTTTCATGTCTAGCTAGCTATTTGTAGAATAATAATTTTAACTTTCATCACTAGAGAGAGACCTTTTTGTTCCCTTCTCTTCTCTATACTCGTAATAATTTCCCCAGCTAGCTATATAGAGTGGTCAAATGTATTATTGCCAAACAATTACGTCAGAGAAACTAAATTAATGATCACTCGACAATTCATAATTACCTCTAATATATTATATGAAACCAAAATGATATATTTGAACGGAGACAATAAGTAATATGTAATGTGAAATTTGAGTTTGTGGTAATTAAAAAATATGTTAGGTATATTAAGGATTTTAAAATAATGTTATTTTTTTTTTATATTTTATAAAAAAATACTCCTATCTTTTCTCTTTCCTCTTTGTCTTTTGGTTCACTTCTCTCACCTCACAACACCACAAATGTAATATCCATTTTCCCAAAAAGGTAATTTTGTAATTTTGCCACTGAGAGTATTTTGTCATTTTACATATTTATGAGTTTAGATATATATGGATTCTAATGATAATAAAGATTATCGATTTTTTATGTTTAAGAATCTGGAGTGATATTTAAATCTCGGCATGTGCATAATGCTTAATAAATAATTAATTACGTGAGTTAATTTAATTATTTATTTATGTTGTGAATGTTATTATTATTATGAGCATAATAATATTAATAACATGATATGAATTTATTTTATTTTATTATATGGTTTATTGCATTATTATTTAAATAGATTAAATAATGGTAATATTACTTGTAATTATGAAATGACCATAATGTCCCTATGTTTGAATTTAGTTGAGGGGCATTTAGATGACATTAGAATATGATTTAAAATGCAATTACTGATTAAATTTGAAATTTAAATTAGTTATAATAAGATAATCATTTCTTTTATTTAATTTTAAAAGAAATAAAAGAAATTCCTTAACTATAGGTTTAGGATATGTCAACAACAACCAAGTGGTTAAGCCTTCGTTTCTTTTTGTTTAAGCACGATTTAGAGGGTCTCTCAACAGTTCAAAATCGTGTGAAGAGAGGGAGAGTCACACTAGTGGAAGAAAAGAGACGTTCTTGAATTTTCTAGAGAGAGAAAGAGAGATTTTGGGTTTGAGAGCTCTAGGAAATTTCTGGGTGTTTCTGGAGGTATTTTTTTGTTTTCAATCTTAAAAATTATTAAATTAATTGTAGAACATTTTCCAACTGGTTTGGTATTTTTCTGATTTTTCTTTAAATTACTATGATTTATTTAAGTATAAATAGAGATTAATTATGAAAAATATTTTTATTGTTCAGAAAAATATGAGTTTATGTTTTAATGATCTATGTATGATTTATAATTGTGTTTGTATGTTTAGATTTAAGTTTTGATCATTTTTGATCATTTTCTTCAATTATTTTCTTTTAAATATGTGATTTAAGGAAATAAATGTGGAAAATTATTTAAATTATTCTAAAAATTCTGAATTTTTTTTATATGTTTAAAATAAGATTCTAATGCTCTCTGTAATTTTATTTATAATTTTTATTGTTTATGTAATTTCCATTATTTATTTGGCTTATTCTATATTTTAATTATGAAAATAATATTAATGCTACTGTTCTGAACCCTAGGTATTTTTTGTGTATTATTGTAGGGTGTAGAAACTGGTCTTTACAGTTATATATATTTTAATTTTTTATGTATTTTTCTTGAATTAATTAGTTTTTCTATTAAATCAATTAAGAAAAATAGTTATTTTGCCCAGAAAATTATAAATAATTTTTATACGTTTATTTTTCTTTTTTGAACAGTTCTGTATGATTAGTTTGAATTTTGGGCTGACTATATAATTATTTTGAATTATTTAAATTATTTGGGAAATTGAGAAAAAATAATTTATAAATGTTAAGAATTATTTTTCTAGTCTTATATGAACCTTTGCTGATTATTTAGAGTTTTGGAAAATTTGTTTATTAAAATTTGTTGTCATATGATAATTTTTAGAAAATTATTGAGTCTTTTATGTAATTATGATATTAAGGGCATTTTGGTAATTTTTAATGTAAAAAGTATTTATATCAATTCATGTTTTACTTTAGAAACATCATTGTTTGTGCATGTGATATGATGGTTTGAATCTTTGTGGAAAATAATTTTAATTTATGTGTCATGTGTTATCCAAAAAACTGGCATTGATGACGTGGCAAGTGATCCCTGGACACGTGGCTGACATCTGGAGGAACTCTGCTAGTGTATCGACCAGAAGGTACATTATAGGCAGAAGGCGACCCAGTCTTTCCTGCGACCAGTCTGGTCGATGGTTCCGCATACAGCATGATGTTCCAATAAAGATCTTTGTAAATCCCGAAATTAACTCACACAATCTCCTGAGTATCCGATTATTCAGGAGAGAATATCTGTAACAATCTCGTGTAATCCCCCTTGAGCCTATAAATAGAGAAAGATAGCTCAAGGAAGGGACTTTTGGCTTTTGAATTATTTGATACTAAAGTAATTCTACTAGAAATATTGTATTGTTCTTCAGAGGTCAGTGAAACTCATTGAACCCCAGTTCTTTGATCACTCCTTTGATTTTCACGTCAATAACAATCTAAGTGGACGTAGGTCATTATCAGATCCTGGGGCCGAACCACTATAAAATATCGTGTTCTTATTATTTTTGTCATTCGATTCTTTTCAATGTATTCATTCACATCAAGCATATTCTGACTCCGTGTCAGTTGACTAAAATCTGGGTCAACATTCTGATGCTTTCATTAAGAGCTTGATTTATCACCGTTGAAAAAATCAATGGCGAAAACTGCAAGGAAAACTGGACAGGCAGTCGCCGCTGCATCGTCAAACTCGCCACCTCCTCCTCCTGCAAGCGTGGCTGAGGATGAGCCGCATTTAGACTTTGAGGAGGAAGAAATGGATGATGCAACACTAAAAAGTACTCTGGGGTGTTGCATGAAGAGCTGCCCAATCTGAAGGCCAGTCAGGAAAGTGCTGCCGAAATCATGGCGCGGCAGCAGGAGATTGAGCAGCAGCGCACAGAGCTAAGTGAGAGGCAGGCGGAGATGGACCGCCGCCAGAGCGAAGCCATGGTAGCCCTCGAGGCAGCCTTGCAATTGGCTAGGAATCAGGTTGCACCTGCCTCGCAGCCTGATCAACCAGCAAATGGGCCTCCCCACAGGGGCCCCAATCCTAGCCCGCCTATCCAACCCTCGAGCCCACAAAGGCCCGAGCAGCCTCAGGTGCCCCATGAAGATGTCTCGCTGGACCCTGAGGCACAGCCTCCATCCCAAGCTGGTCGCGGCAATCCCCCGCAACAGAGGCAGAATAGGACCGAGCATCAGCCTCGCAGTCCTAGACGCCATAGGGGTGATGAGCCAAACTTACCGAATAGAGGTCAGTACCCTCCTGGTAACAGGAGGAACTCAGAGTTAGGCTCTGCGGTCTGGGGTCCCCCACGGCATGATAATGCACGGGGACACAACGACCAGCGCAGGCCACCCTCTAACGCTCGGGACGTTTCAGCCAGGGATGGGAATCGAGGGAACAGTCGATCCCACCATAGCCAATCGAGGTTCAGAGATGGCCATGGATATAATGAGGCCGACTCAGGCAAGGGAAATGCTGATCGAAGGAATGAAGAAGGAGGTAGAGGCGGGAGCCAGGTACCTCAAGATGACCAACCCAATAGACGGGATGCTGGGGGGCAGCCCAGGCAAAATAATGTCTTCAACCGGCTCGGGGGTAGCGAGCAGCGGAGAAGAGACGAGGATCTGCGAGACGTACTTAACGATCGCCGCAAGCGGCATGGCGAGAACGTCCCCCCAGCAACAGAGGCCACAACGATTCCTGTCGCTGTACAAGCTCAGATAGATGCCCTCAACCAGGCAGTGCAACAGCTGGTCGGGGGAAGAACGTCTTACATCGACCACGATAGGAGGAAAGGCACTCCTTTCGTCCAGAGAATAGCTATGGCAGAAACTCCAAGCAAGTTCAAAATGCCAACGCTTCCAAACTTTGACGAGTACGGAGACCCAGTATCTCATGTCAATAAGTTTGAGATACAAATGGACATTCAGAAAGTGTCCAAAGATGCTCGGTGCAGGATCTTCCCTGCAACACTTTCTATGGCCGCGCATGAGTGGTTTTTTAAGTTCCCTCCCACAAGCATAGTTTCCTGGGAAATGTTCGTAAGGGAGTTCTACGGACAGTTCTATGCGGGTCGTGTGCATCCGACCGAAGCAAACCAGCTGGTTGAAATTCGCCAGCAGGATGGAGAGTCGCTGAAGGATTACATCCAGCGTTTTATGCGAGCAGCAGCTGGAGCAAAAATGGTGGGGGACGAAGGCAAAATGATGGCCATAACCGCAGGAGTTAGGCGTCGCTCCCCCCCTCTGAAAGAGCCTCCGCAAGGATGGAGTCAGGACTACCCAGGAATTCTTGGACCGGGCTGATCGTTACATCAAGCTCGAAGGTGCCATTGCCGACAATGGAAAGCCTTCTGGCAAGGATAAGAAGGCTGCCGAGCCCGCCAAAGCCGCCAATGGGTCTAAACCTAACGAAAACGGAAAAGGCAACAGGAACGGCAATGGCAATGGCAAGAATGGTGGAAAACAGCCGCACAATGAGCCTTCCACCTCCAACAATAAACGAGCCAAGGGTAACCGTTATGAACCTCGGTTCACTAACTACACTGCCCTCGTTGAGTCTCGGGGAGAGGCTTATCAGGCCACAAGTTCTAGTGTGCCTTATAAGAAACCTGACCCCATTCGAAAGGATATTTCGAAGAGAGACACTACCAAGTTCTGTCGTTATCATAACGACTACGGACATGACACCAACGAATGCAACCAGCTGAAAGACGAAATTGAGTTCCTTATTAGACAAGGATACTTGAGAAGATACGTACGGGCATCGGGAAATTCCCAACGAGAAGCTCCGGGTAGCAACGAGCAGGCGCCCACGCGCCAACGCTCGCCACCCTTATAGTCTGCCCCCGTGACTGGCACGTTATTGACCATTTGTGGAGGCCCGCACCTCGCAGGAAATAGCGGAAAGGCCAGGGAATGATACGCTCGGACTCTGCGCCATGACCAGGACATCGAGATGATGACTGTGGAGGACCGCGCGCCAAAAAAGGCTCGATCAGAAGAGGGCGAAATAACCTTCTCTGATGGCGATGCCCAACATGTCCGATTCCCACACTCCGATCTGCTGGTCGTGGATATCCAGATGGCTAACATGATGGTAAAAAGAGTGTTGGTCGATACAGGAAGTTTGGTGAATATCCTGTATAAGTCTTCGCTGGAACGCATGAAGTTGTCTGTTAAGGACCTGGAGCCTTGCAACCAAATGATATATGGCTTCTCTGGAGAAGGACTTGCCCCCGCCGGATTGATCAGACTACCGGTGACGACAGGTACAACGCCTGCTACCAGGACATTACTCGCCACTTTTGTAGTAGTCGATTGTCCTTCGGCGTACAACGCCGTCATTGGAAGGCCTTACTAGTTGATCTACGGGCCGTCATCTCTATGTGGCACTTAGCCATGAAGTTCCCAATGGACGCAGGGGTAAGACGCGTGTTAGGGAATCAGAGGGAAGCTAGGGAGTGCTATAACGCCTCAATCACGAAGGCGAAAAAGGGAACACAAAAGAGCACTACCTCAGATGGGTTGCAGATGGCAGTTGATACACAAGCCCAATCCGATGATGGGGTCACCAAATAGGGTGTTGCCCAAAGTGAGGATAGAGATCTATATCCTCGCTTTGGGGATTTTGAAGAGAACGTTGGACCCGTCGAGGACCTGGAAGAGGTCCAACTCGACGAAAAAGACTCGACCAGAGTTGTAAAGGTCGGGAAAAACCTGGAATCAACCACGAAGCACGCACTGGTGGAATTTTTGTGGAAGAACCAGGAGGTTTTTTCCTGGTTGCACAAAGACATGGATGGAATAGACCCTGCAGTTATCAGCCATGTCCTGAATATAGACAAGACTTTTCCACCCGTGCAACAAAAGAGAAGGCCGCTCGATAAGGATAGATCGAGAGCCTTAAAGGAAGAAGTTGAAAGATTAAAGGAGAATGGGTTCATCAGGGTGACATTTTATCCATCGTGGGTCTCCAATCCAGTGCTGGTTCCCAAGCCTAACGGAAAATGGCGAACCTATGTGGATTTTACAGACCTCAATAAAGCCTGCCCAAAGGATTACTTCCCACTCCCAAGAATCGATCAGCTGGTCGATGCTACTGCAGGACACGAGATCCTCTCGTTCATGGATGCATATTCGGGCTACAACCAGATTAGCATGCATTCCCCTGACGAGGATCACACCAGCTTTCGGACCGATACAGACTTATACTGTTACAAAGTAATGCCCTTTGAACTGAAAAACGCAGGTGCGACTTACCAACGGATAGTCAACCACATGTTTAAGGAGCTGATCGGAGTAAACATGGAGGTATATGTGGACGACATGCTGGTAATGTAATGTAATGCCCTAAATTTCCTAATAAGGTTTAAGACCTTGATTAGGAGGCCGGGAGGGCCATAATTGATTTATTATAGTATTTAATGATTATATGCATGTTTATGTGAGTTATATTATTATATGATGGTGAATGCATGCACATGGGCTCATATGTTAACTATGAGGGTATTTTGGTAATTTGGCCACTGTGGGCGTAATTGTATATTTTGGGTGCATGATTGTGATTAATTAATATAGCCACATCATAAGGTGGATTGGTTCGAGCTATCGACATGAGACGATCATGAGATGTAAGTGTTCGGTCTAGTCATAACGAGTTTAAGCTCGGGGCTCGGGGTGATATTAATGATTATAGCGTTACCGGAGTTTTGAGGGTAACGGGATATGAATTATTGGTGTTTGAGGAAATTGAGATTAGCGGGAATTGGGAAGCGTTAATTATGATTAACGAGTTAAGCAAAAAGTACCAATTTTACCCCTAGAATGGTTTTAGAGGCTTAAGATGACACAAGGGTAATTTGGTCATTTTAGGGGTGGATATATATGATTTAAAAGGCTGCTGGCTGTAGAAAGTGGTAGATTAAAACAGAATAAAACAGAGACTTGCTTACTCCTTCCCGTACATTATCTTCTTCACTTCTCCTTTGGTGTTCTTGAGCTCTAGGAGAGGTTTCAAGCTAGGAAAACTTAAGGCTGGGTTGGTGGCTTGATTCAGCTTGTGAGGGAGGTCCAAAACCGGTTTCAAGGTGAGTTTTAGACTTTGGTTTCAGGTGTTGCTCTGTTTTCATTTTAGTTTTTAGCTCATGAATCTTGATGTGAGAAGTGAGAATCAAAGGGAGTTTTTGTGTTGGTTTGATTGGGATTTGATGAGGGTGACCTATGGGTGTTATTTGGGGGTTTAATTGTATGTTTGAAGGAGGATTAGAGATGGTTTGAGGGGCTGGTTTGAGAGGAAGGAGCACAGGGGAAAAACTAGTTCGTTTAAGGGCGTGTTGCTGGTCTGGGCTGGGCGTCGCGGCGCAGCTGTGGTGCACCGTGGCCCTTGGTGTCTGGCAGAGGGAGAGCCCTCTCTGTTTGAGGGCGCGCCGCGGCGCAGCAGGGGAGGGCCGCGGCCCTTAAGGCCAATTTTTCCAAAATGTGGTTTTTAGCTTGGGGATTCAAACCTTAGGCCTCGGGATTGGACCTAGTACCCGGCTGGGTAGTATTTGATGTCTCGGGGACTGGGATTTGGTTTGGGAACCCTCAGTTATCATTTTTATTGATGATACCTTATATTTGGTTATGACTAGGTGACCGCTAAAGGACTAAAAGTTGATCGTTCTCAAGGGTCATTCTTTTAATCGTTCTAGCTCGACTTTGAGGTAAGAAAACTGCACCATGTGTATATGTGACATGCATGGCTATTATGATGCATGTTGTTTGATTATTATGTATGACATGCATGGTTATTATTGATGCATGTCGGTTGATTATTATGTATGACATGCATGGTTATTATGATGCATATTGGTTGATTATTATGTATGACATGCATGGCTATTCTTGATGCATGTTGGTTGACTATTAAACGTGACATGCATGGCTGTTATTGGTGCATGTTAAATTGCGGAATTTATTGCATATGATGCATGAGAAACATGTGATTGGGACATGCTTTATATACTGGGTATGATATCGTTCAGAGCTTGAGCCTATGTTTTTATGCATGGTCCTAGTTGTACTAATATATGTTTAGTAAGCATGATGAGTACCTTGTTTGTGGATATGGAACATGTGATATATGATAGGCGGCATGACTTACTTGTGTATGACACTGACTAGTCAAGGACCGACTCTAAAGTCGAGAATCACGCATTGAATGGCTCTATGGCATTAATGCTAGACCGACCCTAGGGTTGAAGAACTTATAAGCGCTTGCCTGGTCTACGACCAGATGACTATAGCCAAGGTATATGACCCCAGTGACCGTTTGTCACATGGCTAAGGGACGTTGTCCATAGTTTCGACTCTAGAGTCGTGAGGAAGGTTATGTTGGTGACTAATCACCTTGCACCTGTCCTAATCAATCTTAAGAAAGAATCACTTATCAGTTAAGCCCTGGTGACCCTATCGTCACATGGCCAGAAGGAGCGATGCTCATTATTATGACTTTTGGCTATTGTCACCTATTTGCTTGGACTGATAGTCCTGAATGGTTATTATGATCGTTGTTGATATTATATCATGCTTTATTGTGTTTTCTTGCTGGGCTTCGGCTCACAGGTGCTACGTGGTGCAGGTAAAGGCAAGAGGAAGCTGGACCATCCTTGAGTTGGAGAGCTTAGGTGATGACGTGTACATATGCAGCTGCTTGTCCGCCCCGGCCGAGGTTTAAAGTGGAACTAGGGTTGAACCCTGTTTTGCTGCATAGAACGGCCTGTTGTAAATACTTTCTGTAGTAAACTCTGAAACTTTATTTTCGGGATCCCAATATATATACTAAACGTTCTAGTGAAACGTTACATCTTAACCAAAATGTTTATTCCCTAAACCGCTAATCATACTTAGTTCACGATTTTGGCCAAATGACTCGATTAGCGAGTTTAGCACTGTTTACAAGGCACAACGTAACGGTCTTTGGAGTTTGGGGCGTTACAGGTAAAGTCTAAAAAGGCAGAAGGCCATGTGAAAGATTTACAAGAGTGCTTCGATGTATTGAACAAATACCAGATGAAGTTAAATCCCCTCAAATGTTCCTTCGGAGTCGGATCAGGGAAGTTCTTGGGGTTCATTGTAAATTCAAGAGGAATTGAGGCCAACACCGACAAAATAAAGGCCCTGATTAACATGAAATCGCCAGAAAGAATCAAAGATGTACAAAGTTTAACTGGGAGAATCGCAGCCCTAAGCAGATTTATTTCGAAGTCAACAGACAAATGCGTCCCCTTCTTCCATCTGCTCAGAGGAAATAAGAAGTTTGAATGGACAGGAGATTGCGAGCAAGCTTTTCAGGCCTTGAAAGCTCATATGGCACAGCCTCCCATCTTATCAAAGCCAATCGAAGGTGAAACTTTGTTTGTTTACCTGGCGATTACCGAAGTTGCTGCTAGCGCGGTACTAGTGCGAGAAGAAGAAGGCGTACAAAAAGCGGTCTACTATGTTAGCAAGAGACTGATCGGGGCAGAATTGAGATATCCACCCATCGAGAGATTAGCATATTGCTTAATCCTGGCCTCAAGGAAACTACGTCCTTACTTCCAAGCCTATCCCATCACAGTTTTAACTTACCAGCCCCTTCAGCAAGTCCTTCAAAAACTAGAGGTGGCTGTGCGATTATTAAAATGGGCAATCGAACTAGGGCAGTTCGATATAACTTATTCACCGTGAGCAACAGTAAAAGGACAAGTCTTGGCCGATCTTATTGCAGAGTTCACCGAACTCCCATACAGCGAGCAGTGCAAACAGCCTAGTGCGCCTGAGCCTCAAGAGAAAGCTCCTTCGTGGAAGTTATTCACGGATGGGTCGTCCAACGAATCTCACGCAGGAGCGGGAGTGATATTGATAACGCCGGAGGGGCATCGATTTCACTGCGCTATTAGGTTCGACTTCACCGCGTCAAAAAATGAAGCCGAATATGAAGCACTCCTCGCTGGATTGAGAATGGCGAAAGGCATGAGCATAAAGACGCTTGATATTTACAGTGATTCATAGCTGGTGGTGAATCAAGTTCTAGGAGAATATCAAGCGTGAGGCTTAAAAATGGTAGCCTACTTGAATAAAACAAAAGACCTGCTAGCCCAGTTCACAGAGTACACCCTCCAGCAAATTCCGCGGGATCAGAATTCAAACGCAGATGCCTTAGCCAAACTCGCGAGCGCGAAGGATGCTGACACTTTGAACATTGTGCCAGTAGAAAGACTGAGTGAGCCAAGCATACAAGAGGTTGAGACCAATATGGAGATTCGAATGGAGGATACATGGATGGCACCTTACTTGGAGTATCTGACGAGCGGTGTGCTACCAACAGATAGAAACAAAGCCAGAACTCTACAAAGGCAGGCCGCTAGGTACATACTGGTCGATGGTGTTATGTACCGAAGAGGGTATTCAATGCCACTACTCAGATGCGTTACACCAGAAAAAGCTAAGGAACTCATGAAGGAGGTGCACGAAGGCTTCTGCGGGGATCACGCTGGGGGGCAGAGTTTGGCAAAGAAAATTCTAAGGCAAGGCTACTTCTGGCCAACCATGAACGAGGATTCGATGGAGTTTGTACGAAGATGTGATAAATGTCAAAGGTTCTCCAAGATTCCACGAGCAGCTCCAAATGAATTGAAACAGATGCAAAGTCTGTGGCCTTTTGCGGTGTGGGGGATAGATTTGATTGGGTCCCTACCCACAGGAAAGGGTGGAGTAAAATACTCCGTTGTGGCAGTTGACTACTTCACCAAATGGGCCGAAGCTGAACCGCTCGCTACCATCACGACCAAGAAAGTTCTTGACTTTGTCATCAAGAACATTGTTTGTCGGTATGGTTTGCCCTGAAAAATCATATCAGACAACGGAACCCAATTTGACAGCGACTTATTCACCGACTTCTGCGAAAGGCATGGAGTTATTAAAAGCTTTTCATCAATTGCGCATCCCCAAGCAAACGAGCAGGTCGAGGCCGTGAATAAAACTCTTAAAGATACCTTGAAGAAGAAGCTTGAAGACGCTAAAGGAGCGTGGCCAGAGCAGCTACCTGAAGTCCTCTGGTCGTATAGAACATCTCACCGAACAGCGACAGGTCATACCCCATTTTCCTTAGCCTACGGATATGAGGCTATGTTACCTGTCAAGTTAGATCCCCCCTCACATCGATGCGTAACATACGACCAGGATCAGAACAGCCAACTAATGATGGAGTCCCAAGACTCAATTGACGAGATACAGGAGAAGGCCCAACTCCGAATTGCTGCATACCAGCAAAAAGTCGCCTGGTACTTTAACTCCAAAGTTAAAGAAAGAAAATTCAACGTCGGTGACTTGTTGCTACGACGAGTTTTCTTAAACACCCGCGACCCCAATGCTGGAGTACTCGGACCTAATTGGGAAGGACCTTACCAGATTGAAGAAGTCTTTCATCCGGGCACCTACAAACTTGCACGCCTAAACAGAGATCTCGTTCCACGTTATTGGAATGGAGAACACCTGCGCAAGTACTATCAGTGAACAATCCTTTTTAAAGGACTGACTTGTATTAAAATTTTTTTTTACAAGTTTAGCAACGAGGGTTAGCCACGCTGTATGGCTAATCGCTCGTATATGTAAGATTCTATTTTAGAATCACTCATAAAGACATGTTTAGTCCATTTTTAATACGAGATTATAAGGGACTGTGCGCAGCCAGTCATTCTTGCCAACCTTTGTAAATTTATATTTACAAGTATTTGTTCACTACGTGTGTTGTTTTGCTGTATTACAAGTATTACTTTTCCACCCGAGCAGAAATGTTCGAACAGGTCATGGTCAAGGCAAGTGACCAAGGACCTAAAGCTCCTCGATCACTTGGGGGGCATATAAGGCACATCGATAGCAAAGCGTACCATGAGGTATGTAAACACATGAACAAAATGAGTGAAAGCATGCTAAGGTACTTAGAGTATTTTTCAAAATTTATATTTTGTTAAATCAAGCCAAAGTACTATGCTAAGTTCGGTCATATGGACAGATGTTATAGTAGATGAAAATATTATAACATTATAAAGCAATCTTTTACACCGCAAGCATCACTGCTTGGATGTAACTGTTCAAATAAAATGAAAAGTTTACTGCCCATGCAACAAATTCAAAAAAGATATTGTATTTACATCACGACCCGTGGGTCGTGTAATCAAAAGAAAGAAAAAAAATGATAAAAGCTCAAGGGGCATTAGGAGCAGGAGGGTCTTTATCAGCATTCTGATTGGTCGCGTCCTCAACAACTTATTCTTCCTTTGCGCCAGCGATGCTTGGGGAAGCAGGGATCCTTGTTCTTGCCTCCTCTTCAGCCAGTTGAGCAGTGCAGCGGGCCTGCTCAACATTTCTAACATCTTCTGAAAGATAACTGAAGTTGGCGCCCTGATTGTTTTTCTAGAAGTTGTAAAAACACCGGAGCGTCGCGTTCTTATACCTTTCCAGATCTTTGGCATTGGAAAGCTTCAGATGCTCTACTTGGCTCTCAAGAGTAGCGATGGCCTCATCCTTGGACTTGAGCTCCTCACCCAGTCTCTTGCATTCTCGATATTGGACTCGACTGGACTCCTGATACTCCTCCCTCTGCTTCCTTATAGCTGCCTTCGAAGCTTCAGCCTCCGATAGCTTTGTCACCGCAACATCCCTCTGCTGAACGACCGCCTCCAACTCCTTTGCATGCCTGGCCTCTGCAGCCGAAAGGTCCTCGGCTGCTTTCACCTGGTACCTCTCGATGGCCTTTGCCCGAACCTGGTCGATGGTGGCTTGGGCGCGGGTATGAGCGGCAGTTGCAGTCAGCAAAGCCTGTAGACAAAGGATAAAGTTAGAATCTGTTGCAAAGAGTAAAATATGGAAGCCAAAAAGAAAAGAAACACTTACGCTGGCCATTTCATTTAGGGCCCTGTTCAGAATCTGGTCGACCCCCATGGTCTCTGCCTCAGCCATCGCCTCCTTCCTACGGTCGTACCTCACGATGTGCGCAAGGTGGTCCTTGGTCGCTCGCAGGGCGCGATTCGAGAGTTTGGCCACGAGGGCTTCGTCCCGCTGAGTCTGTTCCTTGGCAGCTGCAGGTTGAGGAGTCGTCGTCGCAGGCATAGTTTCCTTTTCAGCAAGAGCCAAAGTTTGCCCAGTTGGCACGTCCTTGGAAGGATCTTCTGTTCGACCCTTCTTGGCAGGAGGTCCCTGGCTTGTTTCGCCGGTGTGTCTCCTAGACAACTTCCGTCGAACCAGAGGAACTTTTACTTCCTCCTCAGCCTGGTATAGGTCAAAAACGTTGGGAGTGGCCATATCTACATACAAGTAAACACATGCAAATAATAAGATAAAGGCAGATAAAAACTCTCGATAAAGCAGAAAAGAGGTCACAAAGTTAATACCCGAGGTACAACTATTGGTCGCTACACTATTGACTCTATTAATCACATACTCATTATCTGGCATGAAGAAGTCTGGCCCTAGATTGGGAGTATATGTAAAGTTGCCTTCCCCGTCAAACAAGTGACAGGGAATTGGCAAGCTATTTAAAAGCAAATTAACTTTACCGTTCTCATCAGAGGATTCCCCCAAGTCCACAACCGGCTCTTTTGCCTTTTGTTTCCCCTTGCCTTGGGGAGCAGAAGGCCCTTCTGCAGAAGGATTGCCCGTGGGTTCCCTGATTGTAACCCTCGTCGGCCTCCTTCGTGGAGGGGACGCGGGAGGTTGCTTCTCGGGAACCCCCTCGGCAGTGGCATCAGCAACCACAGGTCCTCTTGTTTCATGGCGAGGAGCCAGGAGGCCAGATAGCCTCAAATTTTCATCAGTAACCAGGGACTTGACGCTTTTTTCTGCGTCTGTCATCCTAGCCAATGCGTTGGACCTCAACACCATGTCTGGTGTTGGGGTCGGACGTAACCATGGGCCTGAAAGATAAAGAGTACTTTAAGAAAGATGAAGGAAATATCGCTGATTGAAAAGTATCGACCAGTAAAAGCAGCACTTACCTCCTCGAGCGAAGGCCAAGTTGTTACTGGTTATGTCCGGCGTAAGGAAGTACTCCTTGCTGTACTGCCCCACGTTGGATATGTACGTGGTGCCACTCAGGAACGTCCGGTTGGTCTCCTAGTGACAAAGATGGAAGAAGCCCATCCCATACTGCTGGGGGTTGGACTTGAGGTCGAAGAGATAGTTGACCTCATGTGGGGTAGGTTCTGGCCACTTTTTAAGTTTGTACAGGATATAGAGTGCGGCCAACATTCTATATCCATTTGGAGTGATTTGGAAGGGGGCAACATCAAAATAATTGGCCACCCCCTGATAAAAAGGATGTAGAGGGAGGGTAGCCCCCGCCTCTATGTGATACCGAGACAATGCACTGTATACACCTCCGGGGAGGTTAGCCCTTTGGTCTGCAGCAGGAATTTTGAGAGTGACCCCTGTGAGAGGATACCTCCTAAGATAGTTAGCAAGCATCCTAGGAGTCACTAGGCTGGTCGGGAAGAAATACCACTCGACATCAGGTAGATTTTGATGGCGAGGGCGGGCTCTAGCTTGGATATTGGGGTCAGGAGTAGGATTTTCTCGACCACTGGTCGAAGGAACCCTAGCCTGTGAATCAGGCTGGGCATGAGGGTTTGGACTATCGTCGGATTCAGGTCTTTTCTTGCCTAAAGATTTAGAGCGTGCCATTTGAGGAGGAGAAGGACAAGGTTTGGAGGAAGATCGTGAAAAAGAAATCTCGTGAATTCGGTCGGCCGGTTGTTCTTCGCCTTCGAGCAGCTGGGCGAGAAGATCGTCGTCGATGGGCTATTCACCTCCCCACAAATCTGGCATCAAAGTCTGCAAACAGAAGAATGGGGAGGTGAGGATAGAGAATTTTTAAAGGCTTTTGAGAATAACGTTGGTCGAGTATAAAAGTCAAGCTTTTATACAGCAGCATTCTAACGAAAGTTAAAAAAAAATTTGGCACGAGTAGTTTGAAAAACGGATCAAAGGGTGAAAACAAAAAAATTTTCGTAAAAGCTTTTTCAACTCTCCTTAGGGCGGGAAAAAATCATTTTTCGGCTGGTCTAAAAATCGAATTTTTACTTCGGTTTTACGTCCTAAAAGTATGATCTCAACTATCAAACTGACTCGTAACTTTTTTTACCCACAAGACACTCTATTGACAAACATCTCAACCCAGAAGATAAACTCAACAGTCAACATACAGGAGCATGCATTACGAAAATTTGAAGCATAAGGATTCGAAGACTTACCAGAAAGAAGATCGTGGAGATTGGTAAAGAGTCTTCAGAAGTCGAGGAAGTCTCGGGCTGAGTCTTGAAATGCAGAAGAACGGTCTCTGGGAGAAGACGAAAGCTCTGATTTTAGGGTTTCTGGAATGAGTAATGGTGTGCGTAAAAAGAAAAAGAAGAACTTCGGAGATGTTATATAAGTTTGTCTGTGGCATTAAAAAGGTGTAATCATCAGTTTCGACTTTTTCAAAGTATGGGGAATCGAGACAGCCGTCGAATTATTACTGGGGAACCGAAAAGTCATGATTAGACCAGAGTAGGTTGCTTTTTCCAAGAACACACGAAGGGTTCTGACACGTATGGCGGGGTCACCGAAGGGTCGTTCATTCAAAAGTTTATTTATTGCTCGTAATAAATAAACTTGGGGGGCAAATGTTATCCAAAAAACTGGCATTGATGACGTGGCAAGTGATCCCTGGACACGCGGCTGACATCTGGAGGAACTCTGCTAGTGTATCGACCAAAAGGAACATTATAGGCAGAAGGCGGCCCAGTCTTTCCTGCGACCAGTCTGGTCGATGGTTCCGCATACAGCATGATGTTCCAATAATGATCTTTGTAAATCCCGAAATTAACTCACACAATCTCCTGAGCATCCGATTATTCAGGAGAGAATATCTGTAACAATCTCGTGTAATCCCCCTTGAGCCTATAAATAGAGAAAGATAGCTCAAGGAAGGGACTTTTGGCTTTTGAATTATTTGATACTAGAGTAATTCTACTAGAAATATTGTATTGTTCTTCAGAGGTCAGTGAAACTCATTGAACCCCAGTTCTTTGATCACTCCTTTGATTCTCACGTCAATAACAATCTAAGTGGACGTAGGTCATTATCAGATCCTGGGGCCGAACCACTATAAAACATCGTGTTCTTATTATTTTTGTCATTCGATTATTTCAACGTATTCATTCACATCAAGCATATTCTGACTCCGTGTCAGTTGACCAAAATCTGGGTCAACATCATGCATATTAAAATTGCATAGTTAAATTATTTCGATTATTAGGGTTTCGAAATAAAACCCTAACTCCTATTTTTATTTTCCATGAATTGTCGTTGTGTAATTGGACGTCTAGGAGCCAGCGGTCGTCGATGTGACACGACAAGTGGTTCGGGACACGTTAGCAGACAACGCACTGCTTAAGGTAAGAAGAGTGGACATCTGCGCATAGGGTGTACGTTATGCGTACAACCTTGTTTTCTTATTTGTTTAACTATGTAATTATATTTGTGACCTGAATTGTTGTATTAGATTGACTAGCATGAGGATAGTGCTAGGGATTTTAGTTAGTAGACATGCTTAGATGATAGAGTAGGCGTGCTACTAGGTTCTAGTTGTTTCTGTGAGTATAGCACTTGCAAGATTTATCTTGGGTGTATATAACTCAGGATAATAAGATGCCACCATGGAACTGCCGAGTGTGAGTACAGCGCAGGCAGGGAAAAGATGTCTCGAGGGAACGACCGAGTGTGAGTACAGCGCAGGCTAGACTAGGTGCCACCGTGGGAATGGCGAGTGTGAGTACAACGCAGACAAGGCAGATACCATTTCATGTCCGATCAACATAACTTATTAGTATTTATGTGTGTGAGTGTAACATACATTATGTTAGTGAGATATGGTGCTTATATATCGCACGAAGATTATTATGCTTATGATGTTTATTTACGTTTAGTTGAAAGTTTATGTTTTCTGGTTTTGGAAGTTATGTCCTACATAACTCTTCTTATTGAGCGTTAACTCACGAGTACTCTGTGTGCAGGTAAAGGCAAAGTGAAGCAGTGAATAGTGCGGGCTCGAGGCATGGACAAGACATGTTAGAGGCTGGGCTCCAGTTATTTTATGTTTTTTTAGAAATGAATGTGATCATGTTTTAAATTTTCAGACTTGAACGGTTATTTTCTTTATGACCTAGCGTCCAATTTTTTTTAAATAATGAGATTTCATTGTCTGTTTAAATTTTAAATAAATATTTTCTTTTAGTGTCTTAAAGTATTTATTTGTTTATTATTTTAAACAGGCTTCCTAAGTAACGTCTCGGAAAATTGGGGCATTACAACCAACATTACCACCACACTAAATACTGCATTTCGAATAGATCTGGGCATGGTTTTTGAGTTTTTTTAGCGATTTTTTTTTTCAGATTTAAAACTCTGAAATCTGCAGAAAATTGATATTGCTCGATGGTGCTCGATGGAGCCTTCAAAATCAAGATTTTCATGAAAAAAATGACTTTGCTCGATGGTTGTTCGATGATGATTCGATGGTGCTCGATGGGCTCGATGTGATTCTTGCAATAGACATAATTTTTCACTCAGGTGTCCGTTTGGGGTGATTTTTTTTATTTTTGGTATTTTTCAAGATCTACACATTTGGCATACTCATATGCACATTTGTGAAGTGTAACACTTAAAAAAAAATACAAAAATCCAAACATACCTTATGTTTAAGATATGTTTTAGTATTTTTTCAAGTTTTAAACTTCACAAATGTGAATATGAGCATGTCAAATGTGTAGATTTTAAAAAAATACCAAAAAAAAATCACCTTAAACGGACACCCAAGTGAAAAGTTATGTTTATTGCAAGAATCGCATCGAGCTCATCGAGTACCATCGAACCACCATCGAGCAAAGTCTTTTTTTTCATGAAAATCTTGACTTTGAAGGCTCCATCGAGCAGGCATCGAGCACCATTGAACCATCATCGAGCAAAGTCATTTTTTTCATGAAAATCTTGATTTTGAAGGTCCCATCAAGTTGCCATCGAGCACCATCGAACAATGTCAATTTTATGCAGATTTCAGAGTTTTAGATATGAAAAAAATCGCAAAAAACTTCAAAAGTCATGTCCAGATCTGTTCGAAATGCAGTATTTAGTATGGTGGTGGTGTTGGTACTGTTTAATACAGCATGAATTCATGGATTTTATAGTTTAGGAAATAAATTGCTAAACCACATACTTCAAAGGACATGTTAAAAGCCTTAAAATTTATAGCTTCAAAAGCATCGCACCAGTGGTACAATTTCATTAAAAAAAAATTAACATCACAGTTAAAATAAAAAGTTTAAAAGAAATATAATATTAAACTTAAAAAATTTAGAAGATACAATAAATAAATGACAACCTAATCTATATCGCGAAGAGTTAAAAAACCACCTAGCTAGTGCGGTACTGAAAGTTTAAGCAGCGGTCTTTTTTTGAACTCCTATTTCAATGCTTGAATGAGATGATCGAATAGTTATTATTTTATTTGTCATTGACTAGTACGTGCTAATATTAAAAGATTAAGAGTCTAATTTTAATAATTATTTGTAAAATATTATCTGACTAGTTAGATAATTAGTCGAAAATTTTAGATAGCTAATAAAAAAATTCAGACAGCAAACCAAAATTTGTATATGGATAGTAAAAAAATTTACTTAATTGGTTAAATTTTTAGACAAATTATTTTACAAAAAATTATCAAAAGTAACTAGAGGATAAAATAACTAAAAAAAAAAATCATTCTTTGTTAATAATATCACACATATAAGATATGCGTGAGCATGTACGAAAATTAAAAAAGGTAACGTGAGAGAGAGCTATGACCGCATGCGATTAAGCAAATTAAAATGAACACATATAAGATATATATTGCGACCACATGCATGTGCACAAGGGCTAAAAGGGCACATTCCAATAGTATATATTTTTGTGATTTCTTGCACAATCTTCTTGATCCTGCTTTTCACGCTCAAACTTAACGTACGTCATGACATCATAGAAAGAAAATCCATAGTTCAAACAAAAAATAATAAGATCAACTTCACATAAAAGAGTATATATATATATGTAATTATAGATATATATATTTAAAAAAATACTAATCACTTTATGAGACATTCTGATTGAGAAACACAACTGCTTCAACAGTGATAGCTTCATTTTGGCTAAAAATAGTCGTACTGAAGGTGTTGATGTAGGCCTGTTTAGATAAATAAATAATGCAACTTGGAAAAAGACAAGTTTCTTGCTATTTACCATAAGACAAAATGATGTATTATTTATCTAATTTTAGTAATTCATACCTAACCAATAAATAAAATAAATGACATATTATCTGAAAATTAAAATTAAAAATAATGAAACTGAAAAGCTAATTAGAAAAATGTAATTTTTTTAATTAGACATAAATTAACACACTATTATTAGGTAAATAGTTTGATTCAAAACATTATATACTAAAAACAGGAGGTCCTTAATTCCTCGATCATCATTCATCCCAACTACTAAATAAAATTAAATTAAAAGTAAAATATACATTTAAATTTGAATATATTTATATATATATTTTGCTCGTCATCATAAACATTAATTAAAATAGACACATTTTTATGGTCAAAATTAAAATAGAAGAAATCATATACGTAGCTTGTGATAAGGGAAATTTGACTTTTTATGCTTAATAGTGTAGTGTAATACAAAATAATGCTAGACATTTTTAACATTACAAAATAATGCCAAAATTTTTGCTAGTACCCAAAATACCCCTGTCACAATTCCCCCCAATCCTAGTTTTGATTCTCCCTCTCTCTCTCAAACTCTCGGTCACAAACTCCCAACCCCCCGACCATTGAACTACCCAGATCTCCCCGTCGGTTTCTCAAGCTTTCTCTCTCTCTCAAGCTTTCTCTCTCAAACTCTCGGTTCGAGTCCCCGTCGCGGCCCCCGTCGAAGTCGCGTTGCCCCCCGTCGAAGCCGCGCTGCCCCCCGTCGAGCCCCCGTCACAGCCCCCGTCGAAACCCCGCGCCTCCGTCTTGCCTCTCGCCGTCTGTCATCCAAAACCCACGGTTCAAATTTCTCCATACCCAAAACAAAGGTAAGCTTATTGTTTGTGTTTGTGTGTATGTGTATGGATTAGTGTGGAATTGTTTGTGTATGGATTAATGTGGGATTGTTTGTGTGTATGGATTAATCTGGTTTGTTTTGGGTATGGAATAGTGTGGGTATGTTTTAGTGAAGCCTGGGATTTTTGTGGGTCTGTAAGGTTGCTTGATGGGAGGTTCGATGCATGCTCGATGGGGGTTCGATGCATGCTCGATGGGGGTTCGATAGGTTAAGACGTTAAGGGTTCCAAGTTTAGGTTCGATGCTCGATGGGGGTTCGATGCATGCTCGATGGGGGGGTTCGATGCATGCTCGATGGGGGTTCAATAGGTTAAGCCGTTAAGGGTTCCAAGTTTAGGTTCGATGCTCGATGGGGGGGTTCGATGCATGCTCGATGGGGGTTCGATAGGTTAAGCCGTTAAGGGTTCCAAGTTTAGGTTCGATGCTTGATGGGGGATCGATGCATGCTCGATGGGTTGTGTATTTGTTGGGTTCGATTCATGCTCGATGGGGTTCGATGCATGCTCGATGGGTTTGGTATTTGTTGGGTTCGATGCTTGTCGATGTTGGTTTGATAGGATAGGCCTTAGGGGTTCGATGGGGTAGGCCCATTATGGGTTCTGGGTTTAAAACTAAGAAATTAGATGCATGCTCGATGGGGGTTCGATGCATGCTCGATGGATTGGGTCTTATGTTGGGTTCGATGGTGGTTCGATGCATGCTCTAGGGGTTCGATAGGGGGTTCGATGGGTACTCGGGTTGGGGTTCGATGGGTGTTCGAGATGGGTTCGATGGTTGCATGTATGTTTATTTATGGATTTTTCATGCGACTTTATTTAACTGTATTATTGTTATCTTTATTTTTTGCAGATGCCGAAGTATCTTTTACCCTTGACAGATCACTTTCCTGGACGAGTCACATATAGGGGCAATGGTTACTTTAAAACAATCAAGGACAAGTTTGAGGAGCTCGGGTTGATAGAAATGGTGAAGGAATCCCCATTCAAACAATTTTTCATGGCTGAGAAATTGGACTTCTCTGCATCTCTCATGCATCAATTAATGTTGCGCAAGATCCAGTGCTTCAAAGAGGATGAGTTGCATTTACATTTGGGATCTAGACCCTGTAGATTTGGTAGAGGCGAGTTTGCTTTGGTTACGGGGTTGAACTTTAGTTCCGGGCCATCTGAGACTGATTTGAAGAAACACTTGACTAGTGACCGCTTAATCAAGGAGTACTTTAATGATGAAGAAACAGTGAAGTTAATGCATTTGGAGGCTGCTTTAAAAAACTGCACTGTAGTTGAAGATGCCTACAAGTTGGGCCTATGTTTCTTTGTTGAGGGGGTTTTACTTGCACGAGAGGGCAAGTTAAATGTCTGGATAGATTCGCTGAAGATGGTGGAGGACACTGAGTACTTCTTTACTTACCCATGGGGGAAGGTGTCTTTTAACAAGCTTATGGATTCATGTAAGAAAGACATGCATCATCAGAAAAGGAACTATGAGAAGAAAAAGGAAGTTAAGGGGAAACAGAAAGAAGCAAAATACAGTTTGTATGGTTATGTCCCTGCATTGCAGTATTGGGCATATGAAGCCATCCAGCAGTTTGCACGTGAGTATGGTATTAACCATGGAAACCAGTTTCCGAGGATGCTTAGTTGGTCGAGCAATAAGGAGCGTCCTATTTCGAAGGCCGACCTTGCACCGATGTTCAAGAAGACGAGTGTAAGTTCTGCTATATTATGTCAAAATAGAGTATTCTTTGGTGGTTTCAAACTGACTTAATGCTTTGTATTTGATGCAGTTGATTGTGTTGTCCATGTTGAAGCCCCCGCCTTCGGAGATAGATTATTATAGCGCTCTGACGGAGGGTGATGCTCCCTTGTATCCCGGGTTGGGCCAAGAAGAAGAGGTAGAAACTCCCACTGATTTTGAGAAGGTGGCGGAGATAGCTGCTGAGGTTGCGAAGGCAGCAAATATTTTTGTTGATGGCCCTGATGATGAGGATACCCCAGTCCCCATCGACCCCAAACCCTCGGCCCCAGCCCCATCAGTACACCCCAGTCCTGATCAACCTGATTTACGGGAGGTGTTGGAGAGGTTGGAGCGAGTCGAGAGTCGTCAGGATACCATCCTAGAGAACCAGGCGGTCATCATGGATGCTGTCAATAAGATCTTGACATTCGTACAAGATCTTCCAAATGATTCTGATTCTGATTCCGACTCACGTGACCTCCCAGATGATTTTGTCTCACATGACATAGGCACTCCTCCCTCGATAGTACTCACAGCAAATCCTGAGACCCCAGGTGTTGCTATTATAGAACCTGGGGATGTTGCTGGTGTAGAGTTTCAATTGGCCAAGAGGAAAAGATGCAAACCTAAGAAATTTGAAGACTACACCGACCCAACCAGAAAGAAAGCTCGTTTGGATGCGATTGATGACGTGCCATTAGTCCTCGACCCTCTAAAGAAGCCACTTGCTACACAGTACAGAACGGTCGGCAAGTGGTTGCTTGGAGATATTCCGAACAAGACGAAGAGGGATGTCCAATCTCGTGTGTATGGTCCGAGTTGGTTTCTGACGATGAAGACACCACAGTTTTGGATCGATGATGGGGTAAGTAATTTTATTAAATTTATTAATATTTGTTATCTGGTATAAGCAGTGGGTTCAATAGGGGTTTCGATAGGCTGATTAATTACTTTCCAATCATTTTTGCAGCATATTGATGCGGCCATGCATATGCTACGTAGGCGTCGATAGTTCTATCCCGGGGCGTATCGGCAAGATGGTGTTGTGATGAATATTATGTTCTCACAAGTGGTACCGGCCCGTTATGATGCATATCAGAATGCCAAGGAAGCGGATAAGAAAAGGTTTTTGTGGGATTCAGATGTGATATCAATGATTACGGGAATTGACAATTAATTTCTGGCATCGTGGAAGGGAGTAGACACTGTATATTGGTGCCAGAACTACCTTCAAGCGCATTGGTTTGCAGTTGAAGCCTCCATTTCTACTTGGACTCTGAATGTTTATGATTCGGACGTGACCGTGATAAGTGATAAACAACTGCAATCTTTTATGAAGTCATGGTCTACTTTGTTCCCATCGTTGTTATTACAGTCACAACTTTTCAAGGACGACCCTCGGTTGACGATTCCACCTGGAGCTAAAAGATGCAAAGAGTTCAATGTGCACCGCATGCCAGTTGATTCAGTACCCCAAACCAAAGTCAGGTAAACAAAAGTCTAGTTTTTATTCAAGTTTTTTAAATTAAATTCCATGTTGATTTTGTTACTAATGCAATTTATGTTTTGGTTACAGTGGAGATTGTGGTGTGTACGCCATCAAGCACATCGAACACTTATTGGGTAGGCTACCACTTGACACGATTTGCGATGACAACATGGAGTTGTTCAGAAACAAATGGACAGTTGACTTATGGTATCAGAATGTTAGACATTGAACATTCTCATGTTATATTTATTTGCTTAAAATGTAGATTTTTAAGAAATTTTTTTGAGTCGAGTATCTTTTTATTAACGACAATTAACAACCAAAATTCATTAACGACAATAAAAAAAGAAAACGAAAAATAACCTTCAACTTCAAGTTTAAATAAAATACAACAAAAAATAAACTCAAAGCCGAGCTTTGCATGAGGATTTGTTGTGGCCACGACCACCACATCTACTACACTTACGCATTGTAACTGGTTTTTCCCCGCCAGATGGCCAACGATTTGTCCTTGGTCTTCCTAGCTTTGGTTTTTTTGGGCGACCAACTTGTTGTTTCTCTATGGGTACACCAACTACCATATTCTTAATGTCATCTGGAAGTATCTAGTCATCCTCGTTCCCAGTTGGGTAAATGGTTTCTTTGTACGAATTCCTCCATGACTCAATGGTGTAAAACGGTGAACACAAAGAGTAAAGGTTCACTCCACGCTCTATAGCTGCTGCAGCTGCATGGGGACAAGGTGTGCCTATGAGCTGGAATACCCCACATGAGCATGATTTCGTCATCAAATTCACCTCAGCATCGCTGTCTGCACCAGTTACATGAAACTCGAATTGACCAAGGGCATAGACATTCATGAACCTTCCTTTGCCAGCATTGTTCGATACATCTGCCTCCATCAGGGTGGATAATTTGGTGGTAGTCTTCTCTGTCACACTACGTCGTTCAGAAAACCAAGACTGTAGTGTGAACCGAATGAATTCTAAAAAAATTGTAACTGGAAAGGTTCTTGCATCCTTGGTCTTGTTGTTGAAGCTTTCAGCGTAGTTGCTAGTCATTATATTGTATCGTTTTCCAGGAAAGAAAGGACGAGACCACTTATCGAAACCAATTCCCTCCAAATAGGCAGCTATAGGAGGATCCATTCGCTTAATATTTTCATAATGCTTTAGAAATTCCGTCTTCTTCCATGCATAGGCTGCTGCCCACATCTCACTGTGACAGTGATCAGTCTTGAACTTGGCTTTCACATTCATACTGATGTGATGGTAGCATGCGCCGTGGTAGGCATCAGGTAAGACAACCTCTAGAGCATGAATAATACTCGCATGCCTATCTGACACGAAAGCCAAGTCATCAACGTCCCCAATGGCTTCCTTCAACTTCGTCATGAAATATTTCCACGAGTTGTGGTTCTCACTATCCACCAACCCGAAGGCAATTGGATATAAATGACTATTCGCATCAAAAGAACGGCACATAGCATGTGCCCACCGTACTTATTCTTCAAGAACGTGCCATCCACACATATCACAGGACGACAAAATCTGAATCCTCTCCTACAAACTCCAAGGGCAAAGAAGCAATATAGGAAACGACCATCTTCAGTGACAAAATCAGTAATTGTACCTGGATTCTTTTGCTGCAACATGTGCAAGTAGGATGGCAACTTGCAATACGAATCCTCATATGTCCCCCTAACATACGTAAGTGCCTTCTCTCTACATCTCCATGCCTTTTCATAACTCATATCAATACCAAAATTTTTCTTCATATCCTCCTTTATGTTGTTTGCCATGTAACTGGTCCCATCAACTGCGTATTTGTTCTTTATGAGGTGTCCAACGACCCACGGTGCAGCTTGACGATGACCTTTTTGTCGCACTTCTAATGAGCATGTGTGTACGCTCTTGTATACCGTGATCTCAAACATGGGGGACATTGGTTGTTTTTTCCCTCTCAATCTCCAACAACAGTCAGGATCTTTGCATGTGATATACCATACGTCAGTACCAGACTTTTTCACCATATACTCAAAGTTATTCTTCATTGCAAACAGAGCAGCTTTGGTTTTTAAATCATTCTTGTCCTCAAAAGTCTTCCCAACATATATTTCTCCCATTGGTCCACCAGATGATGAGGAATGGGTTTTAGCAGATGCCTCAATATCTTCTTTTGTAAACATTGGGGCACTCCATCTGGTGTGATCTTCTCTTGATACAATTGTCTCCCTCCACCCAGTGTTATCTTTTGTCCTAGCAGGTTGATTACTGCTTCGAGCAGGTGCTCGGCGTCCTTGAGTTGGGAGAGGTGCCTGTGCAAGAGGCAGTCCTGACTCTTCTTCTACTTGTTGGGCTTGGGAAATGTTTAACTCCTCATTTGAAACATCTGCACTATAATACGAGTCATCCTCGGAACCATCATCATTATCTTCAAAGCAATTACCAACTGGATCATCATTCACATAGGGATCGTACTCATATGCCTCAAGCACACCTGTGGGACCTCCTTGTGGTATATCAAGCTGAATAGTAGCCATCGGATCAGTAACTGGAACAAAAGTGCCCACCTCGCTAAGATGCTTGTAACTGCTACCTGCAAGAGATGGATCGATACTAGTCGTGTCTTTTTTGTTCACACTAGGAGAAGGATCTGATATGACATTCTTCTTAAGTGGAGTCACACATAAGACTACCCGTTCATTCAAGCTTATTCCTAAGAATACACGAACTTGACGATCATTCTTCAATTGAACCGGTGCAAATGGTTGCTCGCCGCATACGTATGGCACCTCGAGTTTCAATTCATACACCTCTCTATCCACCTGAAATGTCTCGTGCAGTATGTCAAGTAGTTGCAAGTAAGTGACATCATTCTCTACTGGTATCACTTCACCTTCAGCATCCTTAAAATACCATTTCCTACCATGCATTTCCCAAACACCGTTGTAAGAAACAAATACGTAAACAGTAGAACCTGAAATAAAAAAACACAAACACAAATGGTATTTTAATGATGTTGAAAAACATGACCATCGAGCTTGCATCGAGTAGCTACCGAGTAACCATCGAGCACAACATGCAACGTAAAAAAATATGTGCAATCGAGCTTGCATCGAGCAGGCATCGAGCATCTATCGAGCATGCATGAAAAGTGAGAATGCACATTACCATCGAGTACCCATCGAGTAGGTATCGAGTACCCATCGAGTACAACATGCAACGTAAAAAATGATGTACCATCGAGCTTGCATCGAGCAGGCATCGAGCATTTATCGAGCATGCATGAAAAAGTGAGAATGCACATTACCATCGAGTACCCATCGAGTAGGTATCGAGTACCCATCGAGTACAACATGCAACGTAAAAAATGATGTGCCATCGAGCTTGCATCGAGCAGGCATCGAGCATTTATCGAGCATGCATGAAAAAGTGAGAATGAACATTACCATCGAGTACCCATCGAGTAGGTATCGAGTACCCATCGAGCAGAACATGCAACGCTAAAATTGGTGTGTCATCGAGCCTGCATCGAGCAGGCATCGAGCATCTATCGAGCATGCATGAAAAAGTGAGAATGAACATTACCATCGAGTACCCATCGAGTAGGTATCGAGTACCCATCGAGCAGAACATGCAACGCTAAAATTGGTGTGTCATCGAGCCTGCATCGAGCAGGCATCGAGCACCCATCGAGCACAACACTAACCCAGAAAATTCCCAGAAAACGCAGATCGACAAAAAACCAGAAAAAACCCAAAAAAAATGTACAAATATTGCTCAGATCTATACGAAATGCTCAAAAAGTTTAAAGGAAACATCACTAATCCAAGTATTTAAGAAAAAATTGCTTACCCATTAAATTTTTCTCCAAGATTTCTCAACCCTTACTTTAGTCTACAAATGGCTTTCTTAGTGGCGGTCCCAAGCTCTACCGTGGTGCTCTTAGTGGTGGTGTGAGGTGAGGTGAGGTGAGTGAGAGTGAGAGTGAGGAAGAAACAAGAAGAAGGAAGAGATGAGGAAGGAAGAGAGGGGGAGGGAAGAGATGAGATAGTTGTTTTTAGGAGCATTTTGGGTACTAGCAAAAAATTTGGCATTATTTTGTAATGTTAAAAATGCCTAGCATTATTTTATATTACACCATGCTATTAAGCATAAAAAAATCAAATTTTCCTGTGATAATAAGCCACGTGTACATGTTCATGACGGCAATTGGCCCTTTTAAACGATAAGAAAATTAAACATATATTAATAATATAAGTTTGCTTACCCAATATCAATATGACAAACTTAATCAGTAGTCAGCGACTAGTGTTGCAAATGGGACAGAATATGTAATCTTGAAAACAACATATTTTTAAAAAACAAAGTTTGATCTGATAATATATGATTATTATTCTTCTAAAGATAAGATTGGATAAGACATTAGATAGAAAAACAATACCAGAATAGTCTAAGCTAAGAAATGTGGCGGATAAATGAATAGTTGTATTTGAAAAAGTCTTGTCACGGGCTTGGTGCCTATTTAGATAAACATAAAAAATCAAAGTGAAAAGCGATGTGATTTACGTATAAATTTCAAAGTAAGAAAGTTTTAAAAAGTTTATATGCATAGAATGAGAATGATTCCTTTGACAGTAGCCCATCAAATGAGGGCTAGTCCACAAAACTTAGACAATGGCGGTGGGGGGCTAAGATCAATAAAATGAATCACATGATATTTATAGCTGAGATTTCAGACGGCGTTTGTTCAGTAAGGATAATTAATAAATTGATTTTCAGACGGCGTTTGTTCAGTAAGGATAATTAATAAATTGATTTTCAGACGGCCTTGAAAGAAGATATCCTGCCATCTATAATACATATAAATTGATTGAATACTATTCTTATTCAGACACCTTTTTTGTTTTGTTCGATCAAGCTAATATCTAGGGTATTTCTATGCTTTTCAAAAGACATGGATATGAAAAATATTGACTAATTCTTAATGACACTGATTCGTCGTTATTATATTTAGGGTTTATATATATATATATATATTGTTGAGAAGTCTACGTAATGACAAAATTGTAAATACGGAGTGGCAAAATTATAAATAAAAGCTGTAAAATATAATTTCTTGTGATCAACGTTTACAAACTAGTAAATATATATTACGAACTTGTAAATATCTGTTACGTGTTTGTAAATAATATTTACAAAATCAGTTATAGAATTGTAGATTTTTTTTTTTTTTAGATAAAACTTACAAACAAATTCGTAACTAAAATTTTTATTTTTGTAACAATAGTTTACAAGTCTAGTTTTACAACTATGAAAGATATTTTTGTAACTAATATTTACGAAAATATTTTATAGTTAAGAAATCATAAACAAAATATACATAAAATTATTATACTTTTTCATATTGTTACAATATTGTACCATTAAATTACATGAACCGTCATATTTATGCTATACAACTTAAAAATATAAATTTAAGATATTCATTATTTATAAAACACTTTATTAAATATAGTGGTGAAATACAATATTTTTTTAAAAACAAGTTTTACATTTTTGTAACAACAATTTACAAAATTAATTTCACAACTAAAAAATTTATTTTTGTAACTCACATTTACATAAATATTTATAAATTTATTTAACAAGATTATTACAAAGATTTACAAAACTAATTTTTTAACTTTAAATATATTTTTGTAACAAAACTTGAAACTTAGATTAGATTATGATTTTGGTTTAACATTGAGTGTTGAGACTCGACTAGCTATGATTTAAAATATATATATAATATTTTTATAAAGAATAATAATATTGTGATTATTTTTAACTATATATTATAACATATAGTTATTAATATTAATTTTAATTAACAGCATATTGTAATTTGTATATATATATTTTTTTTTGAGTAATTATATAAATATTAACTTTAATATTAATAAATATATTTATTTTAAATAAAAATAAATTAATCTACTTTATTTTATTGGAGGTGGTAACTATAATTATTATTACTTTTATTATTATATTAATTGATAGGCTTAAATTCTTATTAAAAATTAAGACAAAAAAATAAAACAAAGGTAAATATATATATACACAAGTGGGTGGGAAGAGCCGTATTTTTGTAATTTATGGGTGGTGCAAACCGTATTTTTGTAATTTATTAAAGGTACCGTATAAAACAATTTTTTTTTTAAATTACCGTAGTATATGTAATTATCCCTATATTTTTTAGACTGTGTTTTGATAAATTATTTTTTGGATCTTATATTTTATAAAATAGTTAAAATAAAACCTTAAAATAAAAAAAATTAAATATAACAACATAATTTTTAAACAAAATGATTTTATTTTTATTCTGAATTATTAGTTTGATAAATTAATTATAATTTTAGTTAAGAAAATATTAAACAAAATTAAGTTTAGAGTTCTATTTTATGTAAGTTGTCAAAATACAAAATCCAAACAGATAATAAAAAAAAACCACGAGTCCAAAAAGTATAAACCATTATATTTATATCCATATGTATTGATATCTTTATTATTTCCTTTAAAATAATCTCCTTTATTTAGGAACCAACCTACCCTTCTTCAAAGGGTAATAGCACCCAATACCTTCCTAATTAGGAACCAACCAACCAACCAACCAACCCTTCTAGGGGACAAGCAACTAATAACTTTCAAGACTTGAAAAGCTAGTTTTCGGCACTAAAATGACTAAAAGTAATCAATGGAATCAAACCAAGCCACCAATCTTTCCTTTGCCCTTAAGCTAACTACTTCCAACCAAATCCTCATAGTCAAAGATTACATAATATATACTAATAGTCCTATGGTAGATTTTCAATTTAAAAAAAAATGATTACGGTATCGGAAAAAATGGTGCAAGTTTCATGTACAAAGCGGAACTGAGAATATTCATTCATATTCCTCAGCCACCAAAGATTCAAAACATTGTTATACACAAACCTTTCAGGACATCCGCTCGGATTTTTTTGTTCTTAATTTTTTTTTTTCATTTACTTGTCTTTCTCTTCTCATACACAAAGCTACCGAATGCTTTGAAACCTTAGCTTTTCTAGCCTTATTTTTCACAATGCTCTTCTGTACAAGCAACCAACTAGTGGGGGCATGAGGATTTTCAGCAAGCTCGCGGCTCTGGTACAGGCAACTGCCTTGAAACTGTACCACAACTACCAGATACTTTCAAGGAAGCAAATAGGCATGACAATCTTGCTATCATGGGACTGGTTCTCACTACTTTATGAACCATAGCCAGTTGCTTACTAGCATTCTCAGAAGCACCATGATACCCTTCAAGATCTGCTTTTGTGATAAGAACAGCATCTCCTGAGGGAGAGTATGCAGCTGTAGCTGGTTTTCGTCGGCTAAATTCTTGAACAGCCTGTTATTGACATTAGTTGAAGCAAAAATGAAACTTTAGGAGCCTACAAATAATTTTTTTTTTACTACTTTCGATTAGAGAACAGGACATAATATGTAATTTGGAAGTTGAATGTTTTATATACGACACATATAACCAGTACTCACGGGAGCCTAAGAAATCAATGATCATTTAATGAAATGAAAAGAGAAAGCAGAGTGTCCAATGCAGTCTGACAATAATGTACTAAGTTTAAGAAACCCATATGACATACCTTCCACTGAGTGGGGGCTAAAAGAACACGGGGCCTTCTAGACCGAACATAATCCAGTGCAGCGGCTGGTGTCATACTTTTGTATTCCACCTGCGGAGGCAAATCAAATTCATATGGTAAATACCATTAACAAATGTTTAATCCAATAAATCATTAATGTAATAGCAGACCAACAACCTACAATGCAAAGGATAGCATATTACCAAATAGCAAAGCACAATTGTAGTGCTCCTACCACGACCAGCTTTACAATGGACATAAGTAGTTCTACCGGAAGATGCATTTTCTGATCCAAAATGTAGACTTAGAAACAATAAGTTTAACAAACATACATCATCACACTAGGAAAGCATAGTTAATCACTTACTGTGAATGAACTCCACAGCTCGGCTAATATCTACTAGTGAAGGAGCAAAAAGGTAATCTCTAGTAGGAATTACTAGATGATCAATCCCGTGGGCCTGAAAAGTAAAAACCATTAAATATAGTAAACAGGAAATACAATAAGATCAGAATGCTCTCAAACTTTTGGTTACAAGAAATAGAACAAAAAGTTCAATCCTTAGATCTTTTTTTCTGTTAGATTGGTTTTTCGGTTAAGAATATGGAAAAGATGCCTGTTCCAAATTGGGACCAATCCTTTGACGAATTCAGAATATTACCAAACAATGATACCACACACAGGAGCATGAAAACCCAAAAACAGGTGAGATTCAAACCTATATAATTTTTCCACAAAACATTAGACTGGTGAGATTGTCAATTTGAGTGAAAGAAATTCAGACACATTTTCATGACAAAATAGCAAACCAAAAAGTGTCTTAGCACATTCCTCCGTCTACTTATTATTGACACTTCCCATTGTGGAAGCAAAATAATAAATAAAGTGTAGCAAAAATCAATTTTTTATGGTATTAACAGTAATAAAAAAAATCATATGCAGTGTTGACGCACAAGATATAAGGACGACGGAACCAATGTTTCATAAGGTTCATTGAGAGTGATCACACCACCAACACCAAGTCGCTTCAGCCGTGGAACATCTTTGGGGAATGGAACGGCACCAAGCAGAAGAAACTGAAAAAAAAATTCATCAATCAGTATTTATACACAATCAAATTCACAAACACCTTAAACAAATAAAAATCGAGTACAATAAAACTGGCGAAAAAACAACTAAATCAGGTTCCAGTGAAAACATCTGGAAAGCACGAGAAACGCTTATATGATCCCCAGCTAAGCCAGGACGCACAATTTGGTTACTGGGATATACTGGAAACCAAAAAAGTTTCAATCTCAATCCAAAGAATAACATAAGAAAACAGATTCAACAGAGGCATCCAATTAAAAGTTTTAATTTGCATTAGCCCAAGTCTCTGCTCTCGCAGAATTGAGTACAATAGCAGAAAAACAGTCAATAGTATATGGGGTCATTCCTATTTGCGGCTAAAACAATTAACTCCAGATAACAACTCAATCTTGATAACTTGATTGATATTTTGGGATCAACTTTTCAGCAACCAAACACAGCATAATCCACCCACTTCCAGCAAAACTTGGAAAAGGGTCTCATGGAATAGGCTCTAAACCATACTTATAGTAAAAATTTCAATACAAAAAAAAAACCTGGTCAACTTCGTCCCACCATCTGAAATCAGACTCCATCTTGTTCCGAAGCACATTATACAAAAGCGTCGGGTAAAAAAGGATCCGAGCGCCAGCTCCGACCAGCGCTCTCTTGGCGTCGACCTTCACAATCTGCGTCTCGTAAACGCCATCGTTCCAATCAGAATCCACGTCATCCAATTGCTCGATCTTCATTCCACACAGACCGCACCAAAAACCTAAACCCCCAAAAGAAAATTACAATTAAAAAAAAAAACTAATTCAACCATGGCGATCAAATTTCACACAATAATTATAATGAATCAACAAAAGGAGAGAGAGAAAGAGGCATACTTGAGGAAGGTGAGGAGATGAGAGAAGTAAGGAATCGAATAGCATAGACGTGAGGAAGAAAAGCAGTGATGGAGAGAAGGATTGGGGTACGAAAAGGTAATTTCGGAGAAAAAAATGGGCGAAATCGGTCTCAAATTTGTTTGTTTTATCGATTCATTTGGGTCATCTCATCTCATCTCATGTGTGAACGCTCTGATATGCCAAGGAATCCCATAATTATGCCAAATTCTAATCCTTGTTGTTTCGGTTTTAACAACAGTAATCTAAACAGTCCTTTTGTAATAAGACCATTTATTTCCATATTTGCCCTTCATCTTTACTCTTATTTACATATTTGCCCTTGCTACTTCTGATGATGATATTTGGTGGTGGTGGTCAGGTCCTCCATCGTCCTTTTATCAATGATGGAGATGGTGTAAGTTTGGAGGTCCTTTCCTAGCTACCATGTTCGCTCTTTCTAAAAATAATTAAGTCATTGGTTTTTTTTTTTTTAAAAATTAAAATAAAAATGTCACGACAGTTTGGTAAATTTTTATTTTTATTTTTTTTTGTATATATCCAATACAAACTTCAATTCTATCTACCATAAATTTTATACTAAGGAAAGCCAAGTGTTAGGTAGAATCGGTTGGTACTGGATAGTTTTTGTTTAACGTCAATCAACCAAAATAAGTAGGGAGAATTTTTCATAGTTTTTATTTGAGTGTTGATATTTGATATCTAATATTATATGAGGTGATACGTCATAATTAATTCGTGATATGTTATAATATTTTTTAAATTCAAATATGTGGAATCTCATATTGAATTACAATAATATCGATACAGCACCTCCTTATGGTGTTGGGTACCATTGGTACCCCTTAGCAATTCTCTTTTTATTTTTATTTATTTAGTTTCTACAATTGAAAGCTATTATTAGATTTATATTAAATACATTATAATTAGATCGTGATTATATATTTTTGAACTCTGTATTTTGTCTAATTACTTGTTTGTATTATTTTGACAAATTATTTTTTGGATTATGTATTTTGTAAAATAATTTAAATAGACATTTAAATCTAATTTTGATGAAGAAAAAAAATTAAATATAACAACACAATTGTTAAGTAGAATAATTTTATTTTTGTTATGAATTATCGGTTTGATAAATTATTTGTTATTTTAGTTCGAAACTTTGATCAAAATCGAGTTTAAGAATACATGATTAAAAAAGTAATTTTTTAAAACACATGGTACAAATAAATAATAGGGCACAATATAAGGTCTAAAAAAATATAAATAAGATAGTTCAAATATCCCATAAAATAATATATAAAAAAATTAATATAGCAAATTAAATAAATAAAGGAAAAATTATTCAGTAATGATAAAATAATCTCTGTTTTTTTCAAACAAAAAAAAATATTTTTCCTTAATTTTTGTATATATATAGAGCAAAAAGATTTTTTTTAAAAAGAAATACATGTTTTGACTTATTAAAAGAGCATTAAAAAAGGAATAGATAATAAGGGAATATATCATTAATAATTTGGGATAATATTTTGTAATCCAAAGTGTATGTTGTATTTTTTTTTTCATTCAACCATTAAATTAAGACTAATGATAAGGAAAAAAATGTAATTACCTGTTGGGATTTTTTCAATCCGTACTTAGAAGCTTTCATAAATATATATTTTATAAGTAGAAGATTATAGTATCATAATATGAAATTTTAACGTATTGTAATATTGTTTTATTTAACTGAAAAGGATATATGGTACTATTCAATTAATAGTAAATCTTTCATTAAGTTATTACTAAGATATAAAATATTATACAACCCAAAACTTTTTTTTTTTTCAATATATATATTCCTTTGAGAAGTAGGTGCATCCATGCTAAGATTTCCAAACTAATAGGCCTGTATATGCTTTAGATTGAGTGCGGAATAGAATTAGTAAAGTGCTTTTTATAGAAATATCTCCTTTGAACTTAATTTGAGGATATTTCTTTTTTTTTTTGAAGGGAGTGGATATTTCTTCAATTTAGAAATATCTTCCTTCAAAGATTTACACTTCATTTCCGTTTTCCTACGCTTTTTACCAAGTTCTTAGTGCAAATTTTTTCTACGTATGAATGTGTAAATAATCTGTAGATATTGAAATGACGAGTGACTATTATTATTGGTTATAATTATGAAAATATCACTTAAATTGATAAATACCTTAGGCTACAAGCATATGTACGAGATGTATTTACAATGATGGTTAATTACTACTTTGGATAAAATTGAAAATGATGATGTATCTATTTACTATAGGTTTGTGTATGGTACATCTCCTAAAAAAGGGAGCTATGCACATCCTTTTTCTTTGATACTTTCTGAAATGTATGGTTATAATTCCAATTTTTTCATTTGATAGTGATCATTATAGTTATTTAGAATATCTCGTAATTTTTTAGAAATTCGGAATAATTTAATAGTACAAAAAACAAGGTTTACACAGTATGTTTCACACATGTGCATGTTCTTTTTATAAGCGTACGAAACAGATTGTTTGAACTCTATTTTCAACACTATAAATTATTCAAAAAAAATTAAAATGTGCAAGATATTCTAAATAATTACAATAAATATCGTTATATAAAAAAATTAGGATTATAACTATTCACATGACGAAAACAAGAAAAAAATGCGTACTTTCCTTTTACGAGGAATGGATGATAGGCAAGCCCACTATTATATTATTTCCTGTATATCATTCCACAGGACCTTTCCAATCAAAGTTTTTATTTCCACTTTATTATAATAATCATTGATTGTTAAGATGTGACACAACATTAAATGAAATTTATTTTTCATGAATATTACTATTATTATATGTGAGTTAGCTCAAAATGTACCATTTCATTAAGATAATATTACAAATGTTAGATGGACAATTTGATCAAATTTATACATTAAACGAAATATTTCAAATGCAAAAATGATGAACACTCTTTTTAAAAACATGTTATAATTAATTACATGCAATCCATAACATGTTATGTTGAACCTCGCCTTGCAATAGAATCCCCAAGTCGAACATTGTCCACCAGTAAAGGGACTTCAAGCAATTGCATATTTGATATATTTGCACTTATTTGCTGACAGTACATTATTTAACATATCTCTGAAAGGAAAGTAATGTCGAAAAACTCCCAAGAAAGGAGACTAGATACACCACCACAAAAGAGGACAACTCATACCACCTTAAAAAAGACAATATATAATATTAGCAAATGCTTTGGTTGACCCCCTTAAAAGGGTCATACCGGTGGACACCCTAATAGGGTGTTGTTTTGGTTGTAGGGTTATGTTATAGTGGGGTTCCTTGCATTAGATTGTAGCTCAGTATGAGAAGGGGTGCAGGAAAGGACCATTTATTTTTTATTTTATTTCTATACGTGGAAGCCCAGTGTCTGTTTGGAGGACCCTTCCCTGATTTGGTTGAGATATTTTTCGAGGAGAGTAAATGGTTTCCAATGGGTTTTTCACAATAAGAGAAGCTTGCGGTCTCAAATTCTTGGTACCACTGTTTTTCGGTCTTGGTTGATGCTCTCAAATTCTTGGTACCACTATTTCTGGGTCTGGATTGATTTTATATAGTCGTGACCCAGGTTTGTTGTAGTTTTTGTAGAGTGTAGATCTTAATTTATGATTTTTTTTTTAATTTTCTTGTTTGTGGGAACGAATTTTGTTTATATATGAACTGATTTTCTATTTGAGTTTTGTATATGGTTGATGGGATTTTTTCTTAAGTGTGGTTATCCCATTATGTACCTATGATATTACTAATTTTAAATTGTCATTAAAATGTTGTATTTTTAAGAATTTTTTTTGGTTATGTCTTTAATGTGTGCCCCTGTTCTATAATGACGTAGATAGGTTTTTTGGTGACTTACTCTTCATCTATTCTTGATCGTGAAAATATGTATATACGCAAGTGCACGCAATCGATTTAAGTAATATATGATAAGTAAAGTATCGTTCCCTCGAATACTATTTCCAAGTACCACTAATTGTTCTTTAAATTTATATTTGGCAGCTAAGAATTAATTTAATTTTAAATATGAAAAATACTTTAAACAAAAAACAAATAAATAAAATATTTTAATCACTATGAAAAAGACCTAGAGTGTTAATTTTAACAACTTTTCATTCTACTAATTGTATTAATCAATTCTAGATTTCTTTCTTTCTATTCTAATAGCATGTTAACATAAATTGATTCCTATTCTTTTTCAAGATATAAGATCTCAGCCTATATGCAGGTTTTCTATATCTCTATGATAAACTTAAACATATAGAAGGCATTAAGCAAGGAAACTTAATTACTACACAAGTCATACATGTACTTTTGTCCAATATGCAACCTATGTCTATATAATGATAGCATATTCAATTCTTATCTTTCGAATTTTGAATCAAAATCATTATTTTAAGCAAATAGTGATAAAGTATTTACTAGCATTAAACACACATTATATAGATTAGAATAGAGAAGAAAAATAAAAAGAATATCATAATTCAATTAGATAGAAATCCAAGTGACTACATTAAACCCTAGACAAAAATTGTTTAGTTCATATCAGACATGACTAAATCAACAAAATAATTATTCATAAACATAAGTGTTTACCCAAAAAATGGCTGCTGATGACGTGGCAAGGATTTCTCACACATGGTTGACACGTGGCAAAGTCGAAATAAGGCGGTGCTGTTCGATTATCAACCAGCTATACATTGCTTCGTCAAGCCTGGCTATTAGATACGACCAGGATGGTCATATGATTCGGTTTATTTCCTTAAAAGATTGTAATCTTATAATAACTATGTTGATTATTTCATCTTTATTGCCTTGATACACGGATATTAAGGATAGTTAAGGCCCATTGGCCCATGTAACCCCCCTTGAGCCTATAAATATGCAAGAAATAGCTCAAAGAGGGGACTTTTGATCTTTGAATTTTTTTCCTGAATATTGAAAGGCAGAGCATATAGTGCAATTATCCATCGTCTTGTTTTAATTCTCCCAAGTTTTGTGAATGTAATGCCTCGAAATCCCTAATGTGGTTTAATAGCTGGATTAGTAGGCCGGGATGGCCATAATTGTTTAATTATGTCATTAAATGATAATATGCATGTTTATATGAATTATATTATAATATGATGTTATATGCATGCATGTGGGTCCACATTTGATTATTATGATATTTTGGTAATTTGGCTTGTTGAGGGCATATTTGTATATTTGGGTGCATATTGTGATTTGTGAATGAGATTCCATTATTATGGAGATATATTCGAGCTATTTGGCATGAGACAATCTTATATTATGGATTAGCGGTTTTTTCATAACGGGGGTCTTTTATTGGGATATTGAGTTATGAGAATGTTATTTGATGATAAATTGAGAGTTATTGAGATCAGGAGGAAATTCTGGAAATTTTGACTATAATGTCCCTGGGGGTGTTTTCAGTACCCCGAGCACTAGGTTTTATTTTAGGTTACTTAAGCTTGAAGTAGCTTGTCGAATAGAACGTACGTTAGAAAACCTCTCGTTCTTTCCCGTTAGTTCGTTTTACCGTTCGAAGCGTTTTCGAAGAAATCTCGAGTTCTAGGAGTCGGAATCAAGTGAGGATCGAGGCATAGCGATCCTAGGAAAGATTAGAAGCTTCTTGACTGAAGGATTTGATGAGAAACAACATAATAAAAGGTAATCTAAGTTTTAAGTTTAGATTTTTTAGAATTTCTAAGCTTCGAATTGGCTTTTGTGAATCGTTGAGTTTTTGGTTCGTTTAGGCTTTGGGATTTGATGGTTTTGGATCATTGGGAAGCTTGGGAACTTTGATTTGATGATTTGGAAGTGTTTAGGCATGTTTTTGGGAGGTTTGGGATGAAGGAGAACGTGTTTGGGGATGGCTCTGGGTTGGGGGCCGCGGCCCTGTTCTTGGGCATCACGGCCCTAGCTCAAAGAAGCAGGTGGAGCGATTTTGCCTTTGCTGGGCACTGCGGCCCTTGCTCCTGGAGTGGTTGGGGGCCACGACCCAAGGTGTTAGGGCCGCAGCCCTTGGTTAGGTTTGAGCCCGTTTGAGTGTTTTGGCCCTAGGAACTTGGTTTTGGGCCTCGGGATTGTTCCTACTACCCGGATTAGTGGGGATTGATGTCCCAGAGGCTAGATCTTGGTTTGACAACCCTTGTTTATCATTTTATTGATGGTGTCCCATATTTGGTTATGACTAGGTGACCGCTAAAGGACTAAAAGTCAGATCGTTCTCAAGGGTCATTCTTTTGTTCATTCTCGCTCGAATCAAAGGTAAGAAAACTGCACCCTGTGTATGTGACATGCATGATTGTTATTGAGGCATGTTGGTTGATAAATGTGGACATTGATTGCATATTAAATGCTAGAGAATATTATTTACTTGTATATGGCACTGACTAGTCAGGGACACTGACCTAAGAGTCAGAAATGGCATAAGCGTCATGAACGCAGGGCCGAATGAAGATTAGATCTAATCGATATCAGCATTGAATGGCTCTAAGGCATTAATGCTGGACTGACCCTAAGGTCGATGAAACTTATAAGCGCTTGGCTAGTCTAAGACTAGTTACTCAGAGCCAAAGCCAAAGGCCTAGGTGACTGCTTGTCACATGGCTAGGGAACAAAGTTCCATAGTTATGACTCTAGAGTCATGAGGAAGGTTATGTTGGTGATTAGTCATCATGCACCTATCCTGTTTAAGCTAGTGAAAGGTTCACTTATCTGCTAAGCCCCGGTGACCCTATCATCACAAGGTTAAATGGAGCTATACCCAACTTCGTGACTTTTGCGAATGTCATCCATCTGTTTTGGACTGAAAGTCCTGAATGATTATTATGATCATTGTTGATATTATATCATGCTATATTGCGTTTTCTTGCTGGGTCTTGGCTCATGGGTGCTATGTGGTGCAAGTAAAGGGAAAGAAAAGCTCACTCAACCTTGAGTGGAGAGCTTAGGTGGTGATATGTACATATGTGGCCGCTTGACCACCACGGCCAAGGAGTTCTCAGAGGAACTAGGGGATTTACCTTATTTTTGCCACTTAGGTCGGCGGGTTTGTAAATTTGAAATAGTAATGACCAGTTTGAGTTGTAAATAACTTGTAAAAGTTTTTATGGGCCCATTAACAATTTTATGTATTTAATCAAATATATCATTTCCTTTTTATTGATTTTTCACCTTAGCCTGTTAATAACACTTAGATGCACGTTTTTAACCAAAGGACTCGGGTAGCGGGTCAAATTTCTGGTTCACCGCAACTGTTCTAGGGTAACCAGGGCGTTACAGTGAAACTCAAGAACCCTAGTTCTTTGATCACGACATTGGGATTCAATATTAATAATAGCACTAAGTGGACGTAGGTCATTACCATTCACTGGGGTCGAACCACTATAAATCGTTTGTGTTTATTCTTTACCATTAGATTAAACTCTTAATTATCATCTCATTTCCTGTCGTATTTTTGACTCCGTGTCGTTGGCAAAATCGAGGGTCAATATTCTGGTGCTTTCATTGAGAGTGATCAAAAAAATGTAAGAAAATCTAATGGCAAAGACATCCAAGAAAGCTGGACAGACTGCTGGCGCTGCATCATCCCAACCTCCTCCCCCAAATGTGGCCGAGAATGAACCACAATTAAAGTTTGAAGAGGAGGAGTTAGATTCGGAAACGCTGAGGGCAACACTGGGGGTGTTGCAGGACGAGTTGGCCAATGTGAGGTCCAATCAGGAGAATGCAGCATAGACAATGGCGCTGCAGCAGAGAGAAATTGAACGTCAACGCCAGGAGCTGAGTGAGCGGTAGACAGACATGGACCGTCGGCAGAGGGATGCCATGGCCACTCTCGAAGCAACCATTCAATTGGCTCGAAGTCAGGCTGCGCTGGCCTCTCAGCTAGATCAGCCACCGAGTGCGCCACCTCAGTGGGCTCCCATTCCTAGTCCTCCGCTCCAGCCAGCAAGCCCTCAAAGGCCGGAGCAGCCACCTGTGGCTCAGGATGATGTCCCAGCTAGGGATCCTGAACAACAGCCTCCATCTCAGGCTGGTCGAGGCAATCTCTAGCGCCAGAGGCAGAATAGGGCCGGGAAGCCGCCCCGCAGCCCTAGACGCCCAGGGGACGAAGAGCCAAATCCACCTAGCAGGGTGCAACGTCCTTCTGCCAACAGAAGGCATTACGAGTCGGGCTTTGTGGTCAGGGGTCCCCCACGGCATAGTAATGCCCGGGGACCCAACGACCAGCGCAGGCCCCCCTGACACTCGGGAGATACCATCCTGAGGAGGAAATAGCGTGAACAGTAGAATACGCCGTAGTCAGCCACAGTTTAGAGATGGCCATTACTATAATGAAGTCGATTCCGACAGAGGAAATGCTGGTCGGAGGAATGAGGAAAGAGGTGGAGGCAGATAGGCCAGCAAGCCATAACGCTGGGGGAAACCTAGGCAGCAAAACATCTTTGATCGACTAGGAGTTAGCGAGTAGAGACGCAAGGATGATGATTTGAGGGACGTACTCAATGACCGTCGTGAGAGGCACGATGAGTATGCTCCCCCAGCACCGATCGCCCCAGCAATCCCAGAAGCAGATCAGGCTCAGATTGATGTCATGAACCAGGCAGTACAACAGCTGGTCGGGGGACGAACATCCCACATAGAGTATGATAGGAGGAGGGGTACTCCGTTTGTACAAAGGATTGCTGCAGCTAAAACCCCCAGTAAATTCAAGATGCCGACACTGCCAAACTTTGATGGGTACGGAGACCTAGTATCTCATGCTAACAAATTTGAGATACAAATGGATATACAGAAAGTGTCAGAAGATGCCCGCTGCAGGATCTTCCCTGCGACACTATCTGACACTTCCCAGGAGTGGTTCTTTATGTTCCCTCCTGCTAGTATAGTATCTTGGGAGATGTTCGTGAAGGAATTTTACAGACAATTCTATGCGGGTCGCGTACACCCCACAGAGGCCAACCAGCTGGTCGAGATACGCCAAAAGGAGGGAGAGCCCTTAAAGGAGTATGTCCAGCGTTTCATGCAAGCAGCAGCTGGAGCCAAGACAGTGGGTGATGAGGGAAAGATGATGGCCTTAACTGCTGGGGTTAGGCGCCATTCACCCCTCTGGAGTAACCTAAGAAAGAATGGGGTAAGAAGTACCCAGGAGTTTTTGGATCGGGCTGATCGATATATCAAGCTCGAGGACGCAATTGCCAATGAGGGGAAATCACCAACGAAGGACAAGGGGCCAAAGGAAGAACTCGCCAAGGCCGCCAACGGGTTGGAGAAACCCAATGGAAACAGCAAGGGCAACGGGAATGGAAATGGTAGGAATAGTGGGAAATGGGCGAGCAATGAACCCTTAGCTTCTGAGAATTAACGCCCTAAAGGCAATTGATACGAGCCGAGATTCACCAACTACACGGCACTTGTCGAAAGTCGAGCAGAAGTCTACCAGGAGACCAGCTCTAACGTGCCTTATAAATGACCCGCACCTATAAGGAAGGATATCTCTAAGAGAGATACGACGAAATTCTGTCGTTTTCACAACGAATACGGGCACGACACTAACGAATGCAACCAGTTGAAAGACGAAATTGAGTTCCTGATTAGGCAGGGACATCTAAGGAGATATGTGAGAGTCACAAGATGGTCTCAGCGAGAGGCTCAAGGTGGCAACGAGCAGTCGCCTGCACGCTAGCGCTCGCCACCTTTACAGCCAGCTCATGTGGCAGGCACTTTACTCACCATCTGCGGCGGCCCACACCTTGCAGGGG